>NC_056741.1:497228405-497255905 GCF_019279795.1 Protopterus annectens
ATTTGACTGAATATGACTTAAATGTCAGCATACCTTACAAACAATCATGGAGACATAAGCAACAGACTAATGGATAACTGATGTCAGAAGCAGGCACAATCAAGAACAGTTTTAAAAGTTTTAAAATGTGAACAACCTTAATCTGTGACATTGCCAGAATATGTGAATTTAAGTTATTATACATGTTATACAGGAACAGACATGTACAATGATAATGATTGCCAGTATTCTATAAGGGGAAGACATCACCCCTTTTCCAAAAATAAACTGTCCTTGGTGGGGTTAAGTGAGACATTGTTACATCTGGAGTTGAATTTAGGGGCAATACTGTCCATTAGAGAAGTTTGTATGACACATAAGCTACAAGCCACACATGCAAGAATCAAACCCATGCCAGTAATGTTGTCAATGATCTCTTTATTCACAGGGTGCAATACAGTGATACATATCACACATGCATCTTGTACAGCACCTTGAAGGGAAGGTTGTACTATCAATTCTTACTAGGTATGCATACCACAGAATTGTTCTGTCATGGGCAAAAGGATGTGTGTAAGCTTACTGTACCAAATGAACCACACTTGACTAAAGCATCCCTGGCTGACATAGCTATTTGCCATAATGACATTAATACTTACAAACAACACATTATTATGAGTGGATTTCCTACACAGTTCTTGGTATTGCATGCATGTGCCTCATGTAATAGCAATGGATAATGTCTGAAGCATATGCTTTTGATGAGTGAATTAAGAAGTGGTGTATTATAATGAATGAATGGTACAGCGGTGCATGAGACTGATGCAACCCATCAACCATGGTCATGTGCACAGAAACTACAGCAGTGCAAACTCTAGTTCCAATGAGTGAGGAAGTTGTCACTGTGATATTGTTCATATAGCAAACAATTCATGGAGCACACTGTATAAGCACATCAATCCTCAAGACATGTGTCACACAATCACTGTCCCAATGACACCGCGGGTAAAAAAGTTAGGCTGACATTTAATCCTGGCATGCATGCATATGTGTTCATGGAAACTATCAAGTGGCAATACTGATGTGATGTATTGTTACACCTGTTATGCTGTACAGTCACACTATATATATATATATATATACCAAGGACACAACTGGAGTTTATAGATTCATAGTTTTATAGGAGAGAACTAGGCTAATGTTCCAATATGACCTAAAATCCTAGCCATGTTTAACATGAGTTTCACAATTTTAAATATATGTGTGAACAAAGCTCACACAGTTGTGCACCTATACTATGTCATCTAAAACCAAAATGCACACAATGTGTAAAATTACCACTAACTATCCATTGATGTAGGTTACATTTGAATAAGATCAGGAAAGTCCTTTGCTTTATGGGCATGGCAAGCTTGTTTCAGGGAAAGTATAGTGTCTGAGAGATGCTCCTATCTCTCCAACTATTATGTCAGAGGCTAGATTAATATCCTTGGAATGAGTGACCCTCGTGCAGTTTGCTTTAACAATGTGTAATATTTCCATTGGGGCTGGATTGTAGAATTCCCTGTAGGACAGAAACAAATTGTCCCTTAGTAGTCTATAGGGGATAGAATACAGTAATATGGCTTTAAATCTTTCCATGTAGGACTTGTCTTTTACATCCTGTACCTTTCTTGTGCAAAACATCTGGTGTTGCTCCAGCTTTTGCAGATCTGTGGTAAGTTACATGCAAAAGAGGGCATTGTTCTCAGTTATTGCTGTGATGAAGGCAGAGTACAATGGAATTATAATATCTTTTGATCGGGATGTCATGCCCATACTTATGGGTTGTGCCACATAGAAGATATTTGTCATCACTTTAGAGACATGGTGGTTGAACTTCCAATTACTATCTACCTAAGTATCCAGATTACATGCCACAGAGTCCACTCATTGGGGTGTGTTGTCTACATTGTAGTTAGCTTGAGTATTTGCTTTACAAAAATGAATAATTGTGCTTTTTTGGACAGTTTAGTGAGTCTCCATGTCTCTGGCAAATTCATTTGTTTGTGTTAATACTTTTTGTGGTATATCAATATCCTTACTAGATTCAATGATGGTCCACAATTTGCAGCCATCCACAAATTTGATTGGGCAAAGGCTGTATAAGTTTTAATTGACTTCTGTGAATTAAATGCCAAACAGGAAAGGGCCTAGTACAGAACCTGTTGTAATGCACTGTTCATTGGCCTCTTGCTAGAGGTGAATTCACACACTTTGACAGTGTGTCTCCTGTTGTTGATTTATTGTACTATCAACTTGGTGACATACTGATTTATGGCCAGTTGAGACAGTTTCTCTAAAATACCTAAATGTGGAATTGTATGAAATGCCTTGGTCAGGTCAAGTTATGTAGGATGCACATTCTGTCACTCATCCATGGCTTTGGTGACCTTCTCAAAGAAGTAAACAAGATTTAACAGACATGATCTAACATTAACAAATACAAATTGGTTGATTACACATACAGAAGATTACTTATGACCTTGTTGATAAGGTCAATAAAGATTCTTTCCATTGCCTTACAGATGAAGTTAGTCAGGCTTATGGGCCTATAATTATTTTTCTTGAGTGATGTCCCCCACCTTGTTCAGACAGATGAATGTTGCTATCCAGAATTCTGCCAGAAAATAGCCTGCCTAGAGGTTGTGGTTAAGTAGGGGTACAACTGTGCTCACTAGCTCATGTTTTAATGTATTGATAAGGCAACCTGGGATGTTGCCAAGTCTCATTGATGCAGTGTTTGTAGCCCTAAAGTATGCACAAATGAGCTACTCTCTCAAGAAAATATGCTAAATAATGTTTGTATGTATACACTGAGTGACAAGTAGTGGGGTCAGGGGGGTGAAGTTTGATCCAAACCTGTCAGTTAGCAGGTTGTCTATTGCCTCCAGTTGAGTATTGGTAGTGCCATCAACAATCATGTGTGTATAGCTGTGTATTCCCCTTAAGATTTTGTACTTAAAAAGAGTGAAGTGTTTTACAATCAAATATTGATAAATTAAACTTAAATTTAAAACCCAATGGTAAGACTGCAAACTCTGAATTGAAAGTCTTAAATCAGAAATATTTAGAAATATTGCATTATAAAATGTCAATAAACAATGAAAAATTTAAATTACAATCATATTCTATCACCCCCAAAAATTTGCATAGATTAGCTATTACATCAAAAATATTAAATAATGTAACTCATATTTAAGAGATTACATATAAAGTTAAGAACAACATTAAGAAAGCAACTAATTTAAAAGATATATTAAAAAGTTTTAGAAAGCATTATGAATTAATTACTAATAGTAAGTCAACTTTAGATAACAGTGACTTAATTGACAACTTCCTAAAGGATAATACAAAACATAAGTTAACTAAAGAGCAAAATTTAAGGTTAGATAAACCATTTTCTTTTAAAGAACTAAAAGAACAAATTAAAATTCTGAAAACTAATAAGGCCTCAGGGCTAGATGGTATAATTCCTGATTTATATATGATAATTCCTGGTAATATGCTACACATTTTGTCAAAAGTTTATGAGAAAGTCAGAAATATGTCAAATATTCTTCCCTCTTGGAAATTTTCATTGATTTCATGTATTTTAAAACAAGATAAAGATCCAAAATTATGCTCTTCTTATTGTTGCATTTCACTTTTAAACATTGACTATAAGATTATATTGGCAACAGTATTAAATCATATGATATCAGGTATAATTGAAGATGATCAAACTGGGTTTATTTTAAATAGAAGAGTACAAAATAACATTATATGACTCTTCATTAATAGATATTGCTAATAAAAATAAGAAAGAACTTGCAATTATAAATTTAGACTTCAATAAAGCTTTTTATTCTGTTAATTGTTTTATTTATTTAAAGTGCTCAAAGAATATAACTTTTCTTTTGAATTTATAGACTTAATATTGAAATTATAAACACTAAACTGAGAAACAGAATAACTAAGACTAAATAAACTAAGAAAACTTCTAAGACCCTTTGAAAAAGGAAACTGGACCTGCAATATTTAAGCAATTTCATTCTTTATTTTATTTTTCTGATGAACTTCTATTAAATAAAGAAGGAAAGCACTTAAATATTGCAGGTCCAATTTCCTTTCACAAAGGGTCTTACAAGTTTTCCTAATATTGAAATTGTATAAGAACATATTACATTTGGTTTAATAGGATCATTTTATCTAGCGCCTTTAAAATATTAAAAGGCACAAAACAAAGATGTCCGTTGTCTCCTTTGTTGTTTGCTTTGTCAGTACAGCCTTTTGATAATTTTAGGGTCTATATCACATCAGCGAACACTAAAAATAGCGAACACTGATATATTGAAATTCAATGTCTGAAAGCTGAAAACAGTGAAGGAACGGATCAGCAATTTTTTTCCCAGGGAAAAAATTTGCTGGGCCATTCTCTGGGCTTTGCTGTTTTCTCCACTGTGGTACAATCTCAGAGTTGGTATATTTAAGTTGGGTGTGTGTGGGAGCCACATCCCCCCCACATGGGGGTGTGGGGGTGAAGCCTCCCACTTAATTTTGACTGTATTCTCTTTTACTTTGGAATCAGCATATTTTTTCCCTGGGAAAACATTCACTGATACATTCCTTCTCTGTTTTCAGATTTCTTTATTTGAGTTCGACATAACAGCATTCACTATTTTTAGTGTTCTCTGTTATGATATAGACCCCTAATTTTATTACATCTAACACAACGATAAATGGATGTTCTATAGATGAGAGTTATACTTCCAAAATTCAGTTATTTGCTGATGATATCTTGCTAACAAGTGATTCTTCATTAGAACATATTTTTAATTTAATAAAATATTTTGAAAATATTTGATATTTAAGTTTTAATCATAATAAACAAAAACATTTCTTATTAATAAAAAATACCTTTTTAACAAATTGCAAGGAATGTAATTGGGATAATATGTGACTTAAATATTTTGGAATCACTATATGTAGTTGGAAACATTCAATTTTAGTAAATTCTAAGAGTTTAATTGATATACTACTAAAACTAATTAATAACTAGATTAAATAGTTTTTTTTTACAATGCAAAACAGACTTACATTGATCAAAATGCTAATCCTACTGAAATTCTATTTTATGTAGTCATTGATTATGCTTCTGTCCAAAATGATATTTAAATATTTAAACTTTATTTTACTTAAATTTTGTGGTATCCCCAAAAACCAAGACTATCTTTTAACTGACAAGTAAAAAGTAAGGAAGAAGGTGGTATTGGTTTTCAAAATATTATATTATATGCTAAGTCTACCATTATAAATATAATAAGTCATTGGCTAAATTCTTCCTATGTTTCAAATCGTAAACTTTTACAAGAAGCAATCTTAGTTCCAAACAATAAGTTTGAAATAATGCTAATTTACCATCTGGTGTTAATAGAATGCATTAGGTCCTAAAGGATTTTTGTATGAACAATAAACATAATTTTATTTCTATTCATTTTGTTAACTATGTTATGACTACATTCAAGAGAGTGATGGAAACTAATTATTTTGTCAAAGAATTTTTAATTGTAATATTTCCTGTAGCCTATACTAATGGATGTCTGGAATCATTTAATTTAAGTAAAATACTAGAGCTTAAAGAAAATGTTGGCATCACTTTCTAAATTGTAGTAAATTACATTCAACTGATTACCTTTTGGCCAGATATAATATAGGGAACAATAGTTGGTTAAGTACAAATTTTCAAAGAGTTTATTAATAATAAAGTAAAAGTATCTTTAAATATGAATACAAAACCTATCTCAAAAGTTTTATACTTTTTCTTTAATATTAATAGTGATGTGACTAATAATAAATCTTATTTATCAAAAATGTATAGGATTTTAAAAATTGAACTTATAGTTTTTGATTTGTCGTATTGGAATCATTCAACAAAAATTAATGATGAAAGTTTTTCAGATATAAATAAAAAAAAATCTTTAAAATCTGTAGGAAGTTCTACTTCATTACTTTATTGGATTGTTGTTTACCTGGAAGTACTTACATAGAATATGTTTAACTCATCAGAAGGTTGCTCTCATTTATAAAACAGAGAAAATAAAATGTTGGAGATGTCATGAGATTCTGTATGCAAATTGGTTACATATGGTTATAGAATGTAAAATGGTTGTTCCCTTTTAGTTAGAGTTTAGAAACATTGGTAAAGCATTATAGTTGCACAATTGTATTGTTACAAATTCCTTTAATTTATTTAATGCCCTAATTCCAGAATCCATACTGGAAAAAAAAAAACAAGTTCCTCTCCTTTGGTCCATTCTGACTATTGCCAGGAAAATTATTACAAAGAATTGGAAAAGTACAAATACCCTTACTCTTTTACTGAATTTGTTTGTTTAGCAAAGATTATATGTAATAAAGAATTGCAAACTTTTTGTATGAGAATATCAAATGTCACACATCAATATTTACCATGGCAAAAACCTAGTGATTTATTAGAAAAGTATTAATGGTTTTGTTTAATATAAACTTTTGCTATGAACCTTGTATATACAGTTATTAGATTGTCATGTTTTGTTAAATGTTATATTTTGTTTAAAATTTAATAAAAATAATACAAAAATGTGATTCTTAGTAAAAAAAAGATTTGCGACAACACTGCCATATACATTCTTGGGTATGCATCATATGACACACAGTGGAACTGTTATCACACTTGCACATCTCTACCTAGTTCGTCATTACATCAGTTGCACATCATATGCCTATATGATTATCATTAAAAGGTGTGTGTGAGAGCTCTGATGCAATTTTGGGTCATTTCCTGTTTTTTCCAGCCCCCTGCTATAAAGCACGCTTTAGCGCGGAGTTGCCACTGTTGCACACAAGAGCAGCGGTGGTTAAACAAGGTTAAACTATTCGGGCTACCTAAATTCCACTCTTCAAATTTTCCCTTAAAACCACCTTCCTCGAACTGTACTGCCAATCTAACCAGCATGTCCTATAACTAAAAACTTCATCTCTACTTGATTCCCAAGTAGACTATTCTCTATCTGTAAAGCCTAGCACTTGCTCCTACAGTACTTGCACCTTGATAAAGCACTATTATTATAGATAGTACCCCACCAGCCTAGAACCCACATCCCCCGGAGTCTTTTGAAAGTTTTTTTATCTATTACTACTAGCATGTCGAGGGATCTGTTGCTAGAGTCCTCTCCTGCTCAACTGGTGAACCTGGGAATATTGAGGCAATGTTACAATTGCCTCATGTACACAGACAATCCTCTCCTTCTCCCACAAAACACAAATACATGCGAGAGATGCAACTATATGGCCAAACTGGAGGCTGAGCTCTCTCAACATAGGACTGGCAAGACCAGACAGGAGGAGAAGGTAACCACACACACTACATACCCAGTCACACATAGTACCATCACAACTTCAAATCATACACATAATCACACAAAGACATACTCGGAGGCTCTGACCAAAAATCTACCAAAACAGCAGAGGCCTCCAAAGCAGATACCCAAACAACTACCACCTCAGGACCCAACACATGCAACACATAGACCACACAGTCAGAGTGTCAAACAGTCAAAGCCCTTAAGGCCAAACATAATGCCAGACACACTAGTCATTGGTGACTCCATAGTCAGGCACACTGATGTCCCGCTCACCAGACTGAGTAAGGAGAAGGTCACAGTAAGCTGCCTGTCGGGCACTAGAATCTGCCACATAACGCAAGCACTCAGGTCTCTCAACAGCAGGTACAAGTACGACTCAGTCATTGTCCATGCTGGTCTCAACGACCTGAGACGTACCTCCTTGGACTACAAGAAAAGAGACATTGAGGAGCTCTCTGATTATGTAGCCCAGGCAGGTATGACCCTGACCTTGAGCAGTATCCTACCTTCACCTAGAATGATGCCACAATACAGTGATAAGATGATCAGCTTTAATAATTGGCTTAAATTTTGGTGTCATTCAAAGGGGATCCAATGTCTGCCTGGGATGACATGCTGGACAAGCCACGCTGCTTCGCAAGGGACGGCTTGCACCTATCACCTCTGGGCTTCCGGATATTGGAAAAGGCTCTTGCCACCCCCATTGTGCCTTTTTTAGGCAAGGCTCAAATTCTAAACCTACCACCCTAGAACACAAAAAAGGAAAAAAACTAAGGGTAATGCTGCTCAATGCCAGAAGTCTCAATCTCAAGATGCATGCACTCGAGGCCCTTCTCAGTATGGAGAACATCGATGTCTGTGCTGTGACAGAAACCTGGTTCAAGGCTCCTGAGAGCACCCCAGCACTATCAGGTTTCACCTCATATCATGCGTTCCGGCCCCAAAATCCGGACAACACCAAGAAAGGAGGGGGGTGTCCATATTCATAAAGGACACACACACCTCAAGGTTGGTGACAACGCACGATGCATCGGAGACCATCCAGGTGCAATTAACCATAGGCAAGACTGCTCTGCAATTTGTAGCATGTTACAGGCCACCCTCTCAAACTCAGGAACCTCACATGGCCTTCCTGAAAACACTGGAGGGGATAAATGTATCTCCAAACACCATCATACTAGGTGATTTCAACTACCCTAATATAGACTGGGAACACTACTCAAACCCAAACACTTTAGCCCAAAGGTTCCTGGAGTTCATAAACTCAAATGCCATGGAACAACTAGTCACCATCCCAACAAGAGGAGAAAACATACTTGATCTCATCATCACGAACATGGGATCACAATGTTCAACACCGGAAGTATACCCCTCACTGGTGAGATCAGATCATAAACTAATCTCGCTGGAGGTCCTCATCCCGCCCCCACCTGAAATAAACAGACCACAGTGAAAAACTTCTCAAAAGCCGACTTCACACTTCTAAAAACTAGTGTGGTCACCTTTAAGGCCCCTGAGCCAGTGGTAAACATTACTCAAACTGCTGAATCACTTACAAATGCCTTCTACCAGCACCTACAGGACTGCATGGATCAGGCAATCCCAAACAAAACTAAGACTCTTTGTACCAAAGGCAAGCATCCAGTCTGGTGGACCCCAGCCATAAACAAGCTCTACAACAAAAGGAGGAAGCTACTACAAGATAGAGCAAAATTCTTGAAAGGTAAGACACCTTTGATCATTATAAGTAAAAAACTAAGAGCTCTCATAAAATCATCCAAGGCAAATTTTGAGAGTAAAATCGCCAAGGACTCAAAAGACAATCATAAGGCCTTCTTTAGCTATGTTAGAAACCTAGGAGGAAACTCCCAGATATGCTCAGAATTAGTTCAAAATGATGTGAAGATTACTGAACCTACACACATTGCCAACATACTGGCTGACAGGTTCAGTGCAAACTTCTGCCCCCCCCCAAAAGGAGAGATATCTATACCAGAGGATTGTAGCCCCCCAAACATCTCCAACGCCCAAGTGAGAACTGCTGTCTCCAAGGCAAAAAACACAGCATCCATGGGACCGGATGGTGTCCCCCTGCTGTGTGCTTCACGAACTCAATGAGGAATTAAACCCGCAGTTAGGACAGCTGTTTAATATTAGCCTCACCTCAGGATACGTACCCAAGGAGTGGCGCATGGCGACTGTGGTCCCACTTCACAAGGACGGTGCCTCCACCAACCCTGGAAATTACCGTCCCATTAGCTTGACAAGCCTTATCTGCAAAGCCATGGAGAGGATCATAATGGAACTCATAAATAAAGACATAGGGAACTTGCAGACCTTGGATCCAACCCAGTTTGGCTTTGTCAAAGGCAGATCATGCCTTTTAAACTTGGTTGACTTTTTTGAAACAGTCACCAAGGCCATTGATGAGGGCAAGGCAGTCCATACAGCCTACCTCGACCTGGCAAAGGCTTTTGACACAATACCCCACTCAGGTATCATCAAAAAACTCATCAGCTTGAATGTAAACCCATACATCACAAGATGGGTTGCAAACTGGCTAAGTGACAGAACCCACAGGGTCAGAGTTGCTGGCGCCATGTCAGACTCAAAGCCTGTCACAAGTGGTGTCCCACAGGGCTCAGTCCTGGGACCACTCTTGTTCAGCATCTACTTTTCTGAAGTACAAGCAAACACAAGAGGGTTATGGCTGACAAAGTTTGCAGATGACTGCAAACTGGGCCATAGTCGAAAACACATCTAACACAGATATCCTTCAGAAGGGCCTCACAGAAATGGATAACTGGTGCCAGAGCCATGGCCTAAAGTTAAACGCCAAGAAATGCATAGTCATACCCTTCGGAAAAACAAGGTTACCCCTAGCTACCATATAGGTGGCAATCCACTGAGCACAGAAGAAGTCATCAGGAATCTGGGGACCCAGGTTGACAGTAACCTTTCGTTTGACACTCATGTTGCCAAAGTAGTTAGGAAAACCTTCTACATTGCCCACCTGATCATGAAGGGATTCACATCTAGATCTAGGGAGGTCATCGTCCCCCTGTACTCATCACTCATTAGACCTATGATTGAGTACAATGCCCCATTCGGAATGTATCTGACCCGACACCTGCAGCAGCTGGAAAGGCCCCAAAAGTTCCTCACCAAAAGGCTAAAGGGTCTCAAAAATATGTCTTATGCTGCCCGACTGAAAGAACTCCAGCTCTATTCAGTCGCATACCGCTTGCTTAGAGGTGACCTGTGCCTGACATATAAGGTCATGTCAAACTCAGATTTGATGAATATGCTTCACCTCAAAAAATCTAGATCCCTCAGAACCACAAGGGCGGGAGACTTAAACCTTGACACGGTTATTAATAGAACGTGCTGGAGGGACAGATTCATCACCCAGAGACTCCCTATGCTGTGGAACAAAATCCCGGTACATGTGAGGCAGAGCGCCTCACTGGCCTTGTTCAAGAGGAATCTTGACCAATGGATGGGAGATCGCAGATATACCCCAGGGATTACTTCAGTGTCACTGCTTGACAGAGGCACAGCAAAATAATAGGCATAGTTTTCTTCAAACTATAACTATGGGCTAGGCTTATAAATGCCCTTGGGCAGATAGCCTAGTATGAACCTATGAACCTATGAACCTATATATAGGGACATTACAAATGAGATGGACATGGTGCATGCAGAATGGTTAGTGACACAAATGTTGACAGCCACATAATGCTGCTGGGAAACACCTGAACAACCCTTGTAAATAATAATGCAATTGTGCATACAATGAATTCCCCAAGGTGCAGTGAATCTGAACTTTTTATATGTATGTGTCTATAATAGCATTACAAATTGTGGATGATACAAGGCTTATGAGGCTATGTAATCAGTATGATGTGATATTGCTTTATGTCACGTAGCATTTCATGTGCATACGTCAAGTGTCACTGAGAAGGCTGACTGAGAAATGTGTAGAATGTTAATATACTCCACTACAAGGACATGTGTTACTATGGCAACCATATACATAGCATCATACCATGTCAAACGTCCTCAAGAGGCATATTGCTACAGTTGTTATTGAAGAAAAATGTAATGAAATGGCAGCTGTGCCCATCATTACATTACCTCAAATCACAGAATGGAATAGAATGTTGTATAACTATAGTACATCCACAGCTCAGCACAGTGCATGTGGATTACAGCAATATTGACCTGTGAAATCTTCATAGGGTCATAGGACATTACTAGGCTAACAGCCAACATCACATAAAATTCTAGTTATTATTATAGCCTTGAAAGCAAATTTGCCATGTCTATATTATGGTAGATAGTACGGTTGAATACATATGTGTGGGATTGTATTACATTATTCCTCTGTCCATATGTGACATGTGTACCACCCCATGATAGAATTTGCCATAACACATCCAGTGGTCTGGAGATGGCTTGCAGAGGGTTCTGGAAGGGCTGTACTTCATGATGTATGTATGTATGTATGTATGTATCTATGTGATGATGACATCATTCATGGTTCCGCAGGAAGCATGTCATGATGGCAGAGGGAATTAGGGGATCTCAGATTCATCGGGCTATGTTAATGGTTCACTTAAGTGAGACAAATGAATAGAGATTCAGAAGATTATATACTGGCATCAATATATCACTAACCACACACAGCAGTTAAAAGAGATCATATTTCAACATTAGACCTGTGCAGATATATGAATTGGATTACACATGATGTAACAGTGACACCAACAGAGATGTCTGGCTTTATATTGTCATAGTGCATGTTATAGAAGATTATAGCATCAGTGTATGATCACAAGACGATATTGGGAGGAGTGTGTCCCATAGATGTGGATTCACATCTTCATATAAAACTGTCTACCCACTCATATTTGAATGAACACACACATAGTCTGCTGTGAGATTAGAACCATAAGCTATCTACCTACACAAGCTAGAAAACACACTAGATAACACTTGTGCCAACAGAGATATCTGAGTGTAAAACTGCCAGAGTGAGCTTTAGAGGGGATACCATCATAAATGTATGTTGATAATAAGATGTGGACAGGAGAACATGATATAGTTATAGTCTTACATGCTGTTTTAAAAAAATGCCTCCAGACTGACAGTAGAATGAACATATACAAGTTGACAACTTTGAGATTAGAATTCCAAAATAGCTATCTACACTAGCTGGTGAACACAGTACTTAATGCAAGCACAACAGCACAGTCTGACTTTCAGATTGTCAGACAGACATTTATAGTAGATGACTTCCTCTGTGTCTGATGAGAAGATGTTAGTACGAGTGCATTGCATGCTGTTCTAAAATGGTCTCCAGAATGAGAACTACCTATTTACACTAGCTATAGAACACAAAGCTTAATGCAAGTTCCACAGCAAAAGTCTGACTTTTATCCTGTCAGACAACACTTTATGCCAATTGACATAATCAATATCTGATGAAAAGAAGATGTTAGTATGAGTGGCTCACATGCTGCTCCAAAATGGTCTACAGAATGAGAGTTAATTGAATACAAACACTGCGAAATTACAAACTCTGTCTTTCTATCTATACTAGTTAAAGAAAATAGCACTCAACCCAAACACCATGGTGCAAGTCTGATGTTTTTATTGTCGCAGAACACTTTATAGTACATGACATCATCAGTGTATGTTGGGAAGAAGATGTTGGTAGGGTTGTATGAACTTGCTGTATAGTCATGTATAACTGAAACTTTTTTATTTATGAAGCCAAAGTGATGTCAATCGGACACAAATGCATGCTGTTCTGACTACACACACACACACACACACACACACACACACACACACACACACACACACACACACACACACACACACACACACACACACACACACACACACACACATTGACTGTAATCAGATTAGAACATATACCTATTTATACAAGCCAGAGAAAACAGTGCTTAACCCAAGCAACATAGCACAAGTCTGACATTTAGACTGTTGCAGAACACTTTATAGTAGATGAGATAGGTCATCTGTGTATGTTGGGAAGAAGATGTTGTTGGGAGGGCTGTCTGAACTTGATGTCTAGTCATGTACATCTGTAAAACTTTGTTCTCCATGAGACTTGGGAGATGACAGTAGGACATAGAGTCATGCTCTTCTGATTACAGACATACAGTTATACATACAGGCACATGCATAATTTGTCTGTTTTGCAATTCAAAGCCCTACATATTTATTCTGGCTGACAAATACACTAGTAAACATTCACACCATCAATGAAGTATTTTTTTCCATGTCATAGTGGTCTTTATAGAGGATAACATAATCATTTTATGCTGCAGGTAACATATACTGTTATGAGACTGCTGTGCAAAACTTATCATTGTTTTTCACTGTTTGTAGGTAGGAAGGGACTGCTTGTTGACAATATTTACTTTGTTTCATATTTTGTTGTTTTACCTTTAATTTCACTGTTGTTTGTTAGAAAGGGTCAGGTTTTAGACAGGCAAGCTCTAGCCACCCCAAGGGGACTAGACAGCTATAAATTTACACAGACTGCAGAGAGGAAAATCCTGAGCATATCTAAACAATCCCATCTTGGTTTGTGATTTATTTATCTTTATTGTTGAAAGGAAGGGCTACTGTGAGTGATAGTGACTTAAGGGAATTACAGATTTGGTCTGGCTTGTAGAACTTTAAGGGTCAGAACAACTTATTGTACTTTATTTAGTTGTATATTGTTGATGTGATTTTTTTTTCATAGAAGTTGATTTAAGTTCTCTTTGAATTCTCTGGTTACTGATTTTGATTATTCTTTTCGTTTGTAATATTTTATTCATTTGAAGCTGAATATGGATTCCTTAAATGAGTATGCAATTAACAATTTGCTAATGCATAAAATATCTAGTACAGTGTAATAAATGCTATGCATACTTAAAGGTAACAGCTGATAGTGGTGATCTGTGTTCCTCGTGTCAAAAGTTGGACAATTTACTTACCATTGTTAGAAGTAAATCTAGACTTACTGATGATGATTACACTTGTGCAATTGGCATGGCTTGGAGAACTGTTGTTTCATATAATAATGATTGGACTGATGAACTAATTAATGTTGGGCATAGAACAAATAGAACACATTTAGGAAATTATGCATCTATTTTCTGCAAAGATCATTCAACCCCTATGAAACAAGGTAATGCCACTGACAACTCTAGAATTCTGGATGCAAGTATTCAGCAATCTGAGGATCCAATTTGTTTAGAAGGAAACAAAAAAAGAAAGCAAGGGAGAAGTCCACAACAAATAAATAGAAAGAAAAAGAAATTGATTAACAACAATACAACTAATAAGGGATCTGGGGACCCGAGTAGATAGTAATCTCTCCATTGATAATTATATTGCCAAGGTGGTTAGAAAATCCTTCTATGTGGCCAACCTAATCACAAAAGGGTTCACATCTAGAACAAAAGAGGTTATCTACTCATCACTCATCAGTCCCATCATAGAGTACAATGCCCCATTTGGAAAGTACCTTAAAAGACACCTGCAACAGCTGGAAAGACCACAGAAGTACCTCACCAAGAGGATTACTGGCCTCTAACATATGTCCTATGCAGCCTGACTGAAGAAACTCCAGCTGTACTTGGTTGCATACTGCTTACTCAGAGGGGATCTCTGCCTGACATACAAGGCCATGTCCAACCCAGAATCGATGGACATGCTCCACCTAAAAAAAATCAAATCCCCAAGAGCCACACGCTCTAGGGATCTAAACTTCACCACAATGATAAATAGGACATGCTGGAGGGATAGATTCCTGTCCTAGAGACTCCACATACTTTGGAACAGGATTCCAGTGTACATTAGGCAGAGCCCCTAACTAACACTCTTTAAGAGAAACCTTGATGAGTGGATGGGAAACAGAAAATTTACCCCAGGGATCACTGAAGTGGCTCTGCTGGACAGAGGCACAGGGAACTAATGGCTCTGCTGGACCAAGGCACAGGGAACTAATCTAGGGGGGTGGCAAAAGCCAACACATTCTGGCTAGGCTTATAGATGCCCTCGGGCAAATAGCCTAGTACTTATCTATGAACCTATGAACCTATTAACTTTAAATGAAAGAGAATACATAGTAAAAAGGGCACTGCTTTGTTATCTAAGACACAGGTTACAAGAAATGATCATATATGTCTCTCAGAAAACCTTAAGTCTACAGAAAAAGGACATTTTTCTAAGGGAGAAGGAAGAAAAAAGAATCAAGGGGCAGATGAAAAGGAAGAAATCAAAACTGAATGTGGAAGGACTGAAGAACATTAATGTAAGAAAATAGAGGAGAAAGACGGATGTTGACTATATGACTCAAGCTGTGGATTTACAACACCAGCTGGATGAGAATTTAATACACAGTGAAAACAGTGGAATTAATAACACTAATAGTGATGAAGATCTATCCTTTGTAAAAACTGATAGAGCAGATATTACTGTATTAGAAGCTGAAGATTCTTCAGAGCTGGCCAGCAAAGATATTCTTGTAATTGAAGATTCAGTTATTAGAGGAACTGATACTTATATTTGCAGAGATGATAATGAACATCAAATAGTGTTATGCTTGCCAGGAGAGAAAATAGAAGATGTGAGACAAGCCTTGGAATGTGTTAAAGTAAGGAAGTTTGGATCTGGTTTATTCATGTTGGTACAAATGTCACCTGCAAGGATTCTTTGATTGTTAATAGGGAAATGGCAGCCCTCTTAGATAGTATTGCTTGTACTGGTGTTAGGACGTATTTTTTACAAATCACTGATAGAAAGGATAGTCAGGTCACTGTTAATGAAAATATTTTTTGGGTAAATACTTACATGGAAAAAAAAGTCTTGTTTTAAAAAAATGGAAATGACTAGATCATTGTTTAGGGCACATGTGTTCAGACAGGATAGTGTGCATTTGTGTAGATCAGGAAGAGAATTTCTCAGCAAATATTTTGCAATATTTGACAAATACTAGGCAGGATTTTTGCCATGTCAAAATTTTAACATATCACAGATAGCAACATTTGATGCATCTCTGATGGTTGTTAATGCTAGGAGCATTAATAATAAGGTTTTTTTTACTGGAAAATTTGCTACATCCCCACAAGATGGATGTTGTTATTACTTGTGAAGCATGGTTGAAGAACAATGACTGGAAGCCAGTTTTGTCAGGGTATAAATGTTTTTACAGTAACAGACATTATAACAAAAAAAATCACGTGGAGGTGCTATGATAGGGATTAAATATAGCTATGAAACCTGTGATTATTACATGTTTAGTGGTAACACCAATACTATAGACTGTGTAACTGTGACAATAAAGACAACCCTGGAACGTATATCAATTGTTGCAGTGTATAGACCACCAAAGGCAAGTGCAGATGACCTAGATGAATTCATACATGTCTTGCATGAAACACAGGAGGGAAGAATAATATTAGATGGGGACTTAAATTTACCATACATAGACTGGAATAATATTGATTCAACTATGTTAGTAAGGAAATTATTCACAGCGTATATTCAGGAACAGCAACTGCTTTAGATTGTAAAAAAAACTACCAGGGGAAGGAGCATGCTAGATGTGAGTAATCAAGGAGCCTCAATCCTCACCATTAGCACCAGTGAGGGGTGTGTACATCAGTGGGATATCAAGTACACACACAGTAAAGTACAATTTCCCTTAAGAGCACACAGAGATCACAGTCTGGGGTTGGTTTTGATAAAATGCACTTTCACAAAAGTAAGTTCGCTCATGTACGTTTTGCTGGAGAAGGTAATATAGGATAAGTTAGTGTCAGAATTGGATAGGTTGGGACTTGAAATCATATATCAGCATGCATATGTTGACAACAGATATATTACCACCTGTAATATGATGTTCTATAACAATATAATAACAGCTATGAATGAAACATTGTACTGTAATGTAATTTATATAGATTTAACTTCAGCATTTGACAGGGGTCATACACAAAACACTGATCAGTAAATTAGTACAACTAGGTATTGATGTACTCTTGATAAAATGGTTAGCTGCGTGACTTTCAAATAAAACATGGCAAGTATCATACAGCAACTACCCAGACAAAATCGTTGGTTACAGTCAGGGTGTCCCTCAGGGCTCTGTCCTAGGCCATTACTTGTTTAGATTGTATCTTTCAGACCTAACTTTTTCATCTGAGGTGTTCTACAATCTATATGCAGATGACCTGAAATTGGGTAAACTGATTACATGCATTACAGATAAAGCATGTCTGCAAAATAACTTGACTAAATTGATCATTTGGGCACAGGAGAATAATATGCTGATAAATACATCAAAAACTAAGCATATGAGATTTGGTAGACATAAATTGAAAGGTGAATATTTAATACAGCACACCGTGATTGAAACTCTAGACTCATTTAAGGACCTGGATATATGATTAGATTCAGCTATGAGTTTTTCTAATTATATCAATCAATTGGTTACTAATAGTTATAGAACTATAGGTTGTATAAAAAGATTTATAAAGTCTAGGAAATCTAAAATTATGAAATCATTATTTGTTAGTTGCATTAGACCCAAACTTGAATATGTAATAACAATACGAAAATATGAAAAATAAAATTGCCAATGATTCCAAAGACAACCACAAGGCATTATATAACTATGTCAAGAATCTAAATGGCAATGCTCAGATCTGCTCTGAGCTACAACAGAATGGCATTAAATATACTGATCCAAAGGATATTGCCAATATCCTGGCAGATCAATTCAGTGCCAACTTCACCCCCCCCTCTCACCCCCTAAATGGCCCATCTCAACACCGGAAGATTATCAAATTCTGGTAATAATGGCCACACAGGTAAAAAATGCACTCTCCAAAGCTAAGAATTCAGCATCCATGGGACCAGATGACATCCCGGGCTGTGTACAACATGGACTACAAAATAAATGGCACCTCACCTAAGTGTCATGTTTAATCATACCATCACCTAAGGCTTCATGCCCACTGAGTGGCGCACAACTACAATTATCCCACTCCACAAGGGGGGATCCACCTTGGATCCCGGGATCTACCACCCCATCAGTCTGATGAGCCTGATCTGCAAGGCCATGGAGCGTATTATCATGGAACTTATAAACAAAGACATTGGCAACCTTTAAACACTGGAGCCCACCCAGTTTGGGCTCGTGAAGGGCCAATCTTGTCTCCTGAACCTGATTGACTTCTTCAAATCAGTCTCCAGAGCTGTGGACAAGGGTAAGACAGTCCACACAACCTATCTGAACCTCACCAAGGCCATTGACACCATCCCCCACTCTGGAATCATAGATAAACCTACTAAGCTGGGCATTAATCCTTATGTCACTTGATGTGTTGGAAACTGGCTTACTGACTGAACCCACACTGTAAAAGTAGCTGACTCCAAATCCAGCTCCAGACAAGTGACAAGTGGAGTACCTCAGGGTTCAGTTCTGGGACCTCTCCTGTTTGGCATCTACTTCTCTGAAGTACAGGCCAACACTAAGGGACTCCGGCTAACAAAGTTCGCAGATGACTGCAAACTGGGAGCCATTATTGAATCCCCAAATTATGTTGATACTCTACAAAAGGGCCTTACAGAAACAGATGCTTGGTGCCAGAGCCACGGGCTCAAGCTCAATGCCAAGAAATGTATAGTTATCCCCTTTGGGAAAAAACATGTACCCATGAATTACCACATAGGTGGCAGTACACTAAACACTGAAAGTGTGATAAGAGACTTAGGGACAAAGTTGGACAGTGGTCTCACCTTCAATAACCACATCACCACAACAGTCAGGAAATCATTCTATGTGGCACACCTCATCACTAAGGGCTTTTCATCCAGAAAAAAGGAGGTCATTGTCCCACTGTACTCATCCCTCATTAGATCTGTTATAGAATACAATGCCCCATTTGGTATGTACCTCTCAAGAAATCTTCAACAACCGGAAAGGCCACAGAAATACCTCACTAAAAGAATCACAGGCCTAAAGCAGATGCCTTATGCTGACCACCTTAAAAAACTCCAGCTATACCCTGTCGCATATCGTCTACACCGAGGCGATCTCTGCTTAACATACAAGACCATGTCTAACCCAGAGCTGTTGGACATGCTACACTTAAAGAAATCCCAATCCCTCAGAGCCACACACTCCAGGGATCTAAACCTTGTCATCACAATAAACAAAACATGCTGGAGGGATAGGTTCCTGACCCAGAGACTCCCCAGACTCTGGAATAGACTGCCCATACATGTCAAGCAGAGCGCCTCTTTGGCCCTCTTCAAAAGGAACCTTGATGATTGGATGGGAGAAAGGAAATTCACCTCGGGGATCATGTCAGTAGCCCTGCTAGACAGGGGTCCAGGGAAGTAAATAGTGTGGGAAGAAACAGCCAGGTAATTGTTATGGCTAGGCTTGTATATGCCTTAGGGCCGATAGCCTAGTACCTACGTATGAACCTATGAACCAATATGGAAATTCTCTAAGAAAACAAGCATGAGTAAACTGGAAAGAGTACAATGGAAATATACCAAGGGTATCCATGGATGTGAAAATTTAAGTTATTATGAAAGACTAAAATATCTGAACTTGTACAGTGTCTCTTACAGATATCTAAGAGGAGATCTTATTCAGGTATATAGGGCATTTAGTGACAACTACCTTTGGGAATGTTTGTGATTAACAAAAAGTACTAGAGAATCATCAGATAACCTATGTAGAAGATTCTATAGGAATGAGAAGTGTACTATTGGTTCTCTGACAGAGTAGCTGATGCATGGAACAGATTACCAAATTACATTAAAGCAAGTACTAGTTTAGATATTTTTAAAAACAGCCTGGATACTTATTATGGGACCAAATGTTTTGGTATATTGGCAAGCTTGAAGGGCATTAATGCCAGTGCTTGAAATATTTGTATATATGTATGTATGTAAGTGTGGACTTTGGATTTCCTTTTGTGCTTGCAATGTGCACAAATATTTTAACAGACAGCTTCTTAACCTGGGTCTATGTTACATATTCGAATGCTTAAATGTTAGAATCTCTAAAGGTCGACCTTTAGAGTTTGAACATTTAAATGTTCGAATATTAATAAAAATTAAAAAAAAAAAAAAAAAAAAAAAAAAAAACTAAAGGATGTAAGCAGGGGGGGCAAGCCCCGCTGCACCCCCCACCCCCTGCTACTTAAGTATACCAACTTCAACATTGCGCTACAGTGTAGGGAATGGAACATTTTCCATTCCTGCACTGTAGTGCACTGAAGTGCGACCTCGGAGTTGGTATATTTAAGTAGAGGGGGGTGGGGGGTGCAGGGGGGCTTGCCTAAACCCTTTTCTTTTTCTTTTTATTTTATTTTTATTACTATTCGAACATTTAAATGTTTGATCTCTAAAGGTCGACCTTTAGAGATTTGGACATTTAAGTATTTAACTATGTAACATAGACCCCTTAACCTATATGCAATCAGCTCTCATGAATGCATGTTGCAGAACTGAGACATACATGTACCTGTTTCTCAATATGTTCTGTACAGAACACACTCAGTCATAAACACACACACACACACACACACACACACACACACACACACACACACACACACACACACACACACACACACACACACACACACACACACACACACACAGAGTGTCCGTATTGTGACAAATTAATGTCCACACTAAGACATGTATCAGACAATTTCAATGTCTAGTGTCAGTATAAATCTTTAACAAATGTAACAATGTAGTTACACTTTTTATGTCTCCATTGTAGTTGACAGTAAACCTATTACTGACATATCTATTTTCGAGTGCATTGGTGCGAGGCACACATAAGTCTGAGTAAATATGTGTTCAGTGGCGTTTTTTAACTGTCTTTTGACGGGATGAAGAATAACTAGGCAATGAACAAAGTAAAACATGTCAAACAGCTCTTTACATAGAGCATTGACAAGAAACGGATTTGTATGAATGATGGCAAAGTGTTTATATATGACAGATTCCCATTTAACAAAAACAAGTTGAAATCAAGAAATACAAAACGATAGCGAAACTTGCAGATGTTCTCCTTTTCCAAAACTTTATTCTGTAAGGACTAGTATCCAAACTTCCTCAGACAAAGTTACACAAGCAGTCAATGACTTATATACTTATACAATTAATAAATAAAACAATAAAACAATTATATAAAAAAATGAATAATTAAACAACTCAATTCCTTTCCTCCTATGGAAAACTATTTACTTTGTATTTCCATATATAATTCATGATTTTATCACTAAATGCCTAGACACTAAATTAGTGACTTGAATTAATATAAAATACAAATGTATTAAGTGGAAAAAAATATATATATAAATATTTGTGGTATAATTTTAAATGAAATACCTGGGGCTATTTTTTTGTGTTAACCTCCCCACACACACACACACACACACACATACACACTCTACCTATCTAGCTGTTTAAGTTTCAAAATGCATTTAATGGAAGCATATTCATTAAGGCCAGGGTGTGTGTGTGTGCAAAGGTTCTAATTTGCCACAATGATTCCTTTTCTTCTAATCTTAATGCCCATGGCCCTCCTCTTTTGTTAAATAGTTCCTGGTGCACAATGGCAAACAAAAATTTGTGGTGGGATGTTGCAATGTGTGCCTAGCCAAAGCATTTGTGGTGGTACCTTTACTTATATGATACGTATGCTCATATATGCGTTGGCGCACTGTCCTTTCTGTCTTTCCTATATAAAAGGATTGACATTGTTGGCATATAGCAGCATAAACAATGCCCTCTGACTCACAATTAAATTTACCTAATATGTTGTATTCAACATCTCTAATGGTTATTTTAGTGCCCACATGAATATGTTGACACTGATGGCAGTGACTACATTTGTACATACCCATGTTCTTTTTTGTAATTCTGTTTGGAAGTTCCAAGATGTCCTTTAAATTTTAGCCATGCCGATAAATAATGTGTGGCAATTTTTCAAACTTTTTGTTGATGTGTGTATCTTCTGCCAGCAGTGCCCAATTCTTATAGATGATATTTAAAACAATTTTTGCATCCTTTGAAAAAGTTGTGATAAATGTAGGACCACCCATGTCTAATATGCCTTTAGTATGGGAATTCATTTGTGCATAACAATTTCTATCACCATCCGACTCATGAATAAAATCTTGGTATCCATTAAACAGGATAGGTCTAAAATGTCCCATGTTTCTCTTGTTAACCACTTCTTGCCTTATTTTATCAAATAGTCTGGGTGGATAACCTCTACTACTGAACATGGATCTAAGTAAACTACATTCTACTTGGAAATCATCCTCAAAAGGAATCATCCTTGATGCCCTGACCAGTTGGCCTTTCATAACAGCCTTCTTTTGATGGAAGGGGTGGCTGCTAGAAAAATGCAAGAAAGTATTGGAATATGTGGGTTTCCTATATATATAGTTGTTCTAAATCTGTTATGGGCTGTATCTTTTGATATGTACACGTCCAGATAGTTGATAGCTTCTGTTTCAAATTGAAAGGTGAAATCCAAAAAGTTAGTGAAACATTTAATCTCTTCTATAAAAATTGGAACTGTGGTATCATCGCCTTTCCAAATAAAAAAACATATCGTCCTGGTATTTAGTATACCAGGCAGCATGTTGTTGGAACAAATTGTTTTTAAATAAAAATTCATGTTCCCAATATGTTAGAACACAATTGGCGAAGCTACCACCACAAGGTGCACCCATGGCAACACCTGTAGTTTGTTTATATGCTTGACCTTCAAATAACATGAAATTGTTGTGGAGAACTAGTTGTAAGAGTGTTTCCAAGACATGTATTTATTCATTATCCATGCCTCTGGCATACAACAGATTCCTAACCCAATCTATCCATTGATCTTGTGGGATAACAGTGTATAAATCTTTTATATCAACTGTTAAAAAATTGTAGTTGGCATTAAAATCTAATTTATTTATGCCTTCTAAAAATCCCCATGAATCTGTGCAAATATGTTCTTCCCCTTTTATGATTGGTTTTAGTTTTCCATCAACATATTTGGCACAAGCATATACAATAAAGCCTCGTCCATCAACTATAGGTCTAAAAGGCAGATAAGAGACTTTCTTGTGTACTTTAGGACACCCAAAAATGACCGGTGTCTTTGCTGCTGCCATGGTTAAGCAGTGAAGTGTATCCAAATTGGTACGACCTTCCAAAAACAGATCATTAATATGGTTATAAATTTGTTTATATGCAATGTTAATTTCATTAATACTAATCAACTCATAACAGTCAGACGTATCCCAAATTCTTATCCCAAAATCTAGTTTCCATCTAGAGCTTATTTGCTTATTCGACAGACAAGGCATGGAATTCCTAGGTATCCTCATAAAACATTACGACATACAAGTAGCTACTCTTAAACGCGAACTGGAAATCCTGAAGAAAAACATTACATCAGATACAGAATTCCCCAGGTATAAATTCGATTATGGTCGGATTTTTTCATCTATTGATGTGGTTATTAAGAGAAGCATTGAGGTGAAAACTAAAAAATTGAATATGAATATCTATGCCTATGAAAAAGGCAATGCTTATCCTTTACCTCCACAAGTATCTAATTTCATTGGCACTGATGAGGTTAACCATGATTCACGCCCCTTTCACAACATTTGCGAGGACGAAGGCTCTGACAATAACATCCAACCTCCACAGGTTAGGCAGAGTGAGAGAATTAAAATGGCGATGGTCCACGACAAACACCAGGGTTCACATCAAATAATATGAATGGGCAGGGTTTTCAGGGTGCTCGCCAGAAAGCTTCTCTGGCACAACAGAATTCCAGCCATCAGGGGCAGCAACGGAAGAAGTAGAATTGCCAGAGGATGTAGCCCATGGCTCGCTTGCTAGCCTTTTGATTACATTGAGCTGCCAAGGTGACTTTAAAGTTTTTAACTATACCAATTTTCAGTTGGATATGTGTTTTGTTGATTTTTTATCTAGGGGGCTTTCTTTTGTGCCCGACAAAAGGGCTGATTTAGCAAAAGCCATTTTGGATTTGAAAATTTTTACTTGGAAACTTAATTTAACTGTGTTAATGGGCAATACACCTTGCTTAACACATGATTTGAAAGTTTCGAGTTTGTTCAACCCACCACTACACTCTACTATAGCATTATTTGAACGCATTTGTGAAATGGATTTGAAAGATGGTATATGCAGTAACATTTCTAAGAAAACTACTAGTAATATAACTTCAGATGAGCTGGACTTTTTGGTGTCCCTGAAGTTACACAGAATTCTGGTAATGAAACCCAATATGGGAGGGGGGCTTATATTTATGCATGAGCATGATTATATAAAAAAAATGCATGATGTTTTGGAAGATGACTGTTATGAATTGATTAGTATTAATGAAATTAACATTGCATATAAACAAATTTATAACCATATTAACGATCTGTTTTTGGAAGGTAGTATCAATTTGGATACACTTCACTACCTAACAATAGCAGCACCAAAGACATCGGTCATTTTTGGGTGTCCTAAAGTACACAAGAAAGTCTCTGATCTGCCTTTTAGACCTATAGTTGACGGACGAGGCTCTATTGTATATGCTTGTCCCAAATATGTTGACAGAAAACTAAAACCAATCATAAAAGGGGAAGAACATATTTGCCCAGATTCATGGGGAATTTTAGAAGGCATAAATAAATTAGAATTTAATGCCAACTACAATTTTTAACAGTTGATATAAAAAATTTATACACTGTTATCCCACAAGATCAAGGCATAGATTGGGTTAGGCATCTATCGTATGCCAAAGGCATGGATAATGATGAAATACATGTCTTGGAAACACTCTTACAACTAGTTCTCCACAACAATTTCATGTTATTTGATGGTCAAGCATATAAACAAAATATAGGTGTTGCCATGGGTGTACCTTGTGGTAGTAGCTTCGCCAATTGTGTTTTAACATATTGGGAACATGAATTTTTATTTAAAAACGATTTGTTCCAACAACATGCTGCCTGGTATACTAGATACCAGGACGATATGTTTTTCATTTGGAAAGGCGATGATACCACAGTTCCAATTTTTATAGAAGAAATTAAATGTTTCACTAACTTTTTGGATTTCACCTTTCAATTTGAAACAGAAGCTATCAACTATCTGGATTTGTACATATCAAAAGATACATCCCATAACAGATTTAGAACAACTATATATAGGAAACCCACATATTCCAATACTTTCTTGTATTTTTCTAGCAGCCACCCCTTCCATCAAAAGAAGGTAGTTATTTAAGGCCAATTGGTCAGGGTATCAAGGATGATTCCTTTCGAGGATGATTTCCAAGTAGAATGTAGTTTACTTAGATCCATGTTCAGTAGTAGAGGTTATCCACCCAGACTATTTGATAAAATAAGGCAAGAAGTGGTTAACAAGAGAAACATGGGACATTTTAGACCTATCCTGTTTAATGGATACCATGATTTTATTCATGAGTCGGATGGTGACAGAAATTGTTATGCACAAACAAATTCCCATACTAAAGGCATATTAGACATGGGTGGTCCCACATTTATCACAACTTTTTCAAAGGATGCAAAAATAGCTTTAAATATCATCTATAAGAATTGGGCACTGCTGGCAGAAGATACACACATCAACAAAAAGTTTGAAAAATTGGCATACATTATTTATCGGCATGGCCAAAATTTAAAGGACATCTTAGAGCTTCCAAGCAGAATTACAAAAAAGAACATGGGTATGTACAAATGTAGTCACTGCCATCAGTGTCAGCATATTCATGTGGGCACTAAAATAACCATTAGAGATGTTGAATACAACATATTAGGTAAATTTAATTGTGAGACAAAGGACATTGTTTATGCTGCTATATGCCAACAATGCCAATCCTTTTATATAGGAAAGACAGAAAGGACAGTGCGCCAATGCATATACGAGCACACGTATCATATATGTAAAGGTACCACCACAAATTCTTTGGCTAGGCACACATTGCAACATCCCACTCACAAATTATTGTTTGCCATTGTGCACTAGGAACTATTTAACAAAACAGGAGGGCCATGGGTATTAAGGTTAGAAGAAAAGGAATTGTTGTGGCAAATTAGAACCTTTGCGCACATACATCCTGGCCTTAATGAATATGCTTCCATTAAATGCATTTTGAAACTTAAACAGCTAGATAGGTAGAGTGTGCACGTGTGTGTGTGTGTGTGTGTGTGTGTGTGTGGGGGAGTTTAACACAAAAAAATACCCCCAGGTATTTCATTTATTCAATTATACCACAAATATTTATATATATATATATATATATATATATATATATATATATATATAGAAATTTTTTTTTTTCTACTTAATACATTTGTATTTTATATTAATTCACGTCACTAATTTAGTGTCTAGGCATTTAGTAATAAAATCATGAATTATATATGGAAATACAAAGTAAATCGTTTTCCATAGGAGGAAAGGAATTGAGTTGTTTATTTAATTATTCAATTGTTTTTTATATAGTTGTTTTATTGTTACATTTATTAATTGTATAAGTATATAAGTCATTGACTGCTTGTGTAACTTTGTCTGAAAAAGTTTGGATACTAGTCCTTACGAAAGCGCTTACGGAATAAAGTTTTGGGAAAGGAGAACATATGCAAGTTTCGCTGTCTTTTTGTGTTTACGAAGTACTAGTTGGTTGTGTTGTTTAGAAATCAAGAAATAGTTATGCATATTTGCTATGGGAGAAATACCTGATAAATACTATGGTATTCATACTATAGTTTATATAGTAAATGTTGTGTCATAGCTTTTATGACTAACATTAACATTAACATGTTATTGCCTCCCCCATTTGCATGGAGTTAAGTGACTAGTAAACACTGTTCTTTGCTTAAATGGGGAAAGAATAATATTTCTGACGGTTCACCTTCCTTTGCCCAAACAGGGTAACTGGTGAGGTGTAGTTGTTAACACTTTGGACTGTACTGAGTGTAA
>NC_056741.1:497260905-497308405 GCF_019279795.1 Protopterus annectens
TTTTGCTAATTCTTATCATTTGAATGATATTAATAATCAGATAGAATCAAAATCATTACCATACACCTTTTTTCTAACAGATACAAAACTTATTCAAAAATAGATAGGGTCTTTATTTCTAACCAGATGGTAACAGATTTAATTAATTCCCAAATCATTTCATGTCCTATATCTGATCATAATTCAATTGTTTTGAATTCATGATAAAAAATACTCATAATGTTCAGATCAAAAGGATACCAGCATACTTAACTCAACTAAAAGACTATAAAGAATATATACTTTCAGAAGTAAAACATTTTTAGACATAAATAACACTCCTGAAGTCTCCATTGTTTATGTTTGGGATGCCTTAAAATCATATCTATATGGACAAAGTATCAGATGGTATAATAATAAAAGGAAATCTTGGGATAAGGAATTGTTAGATATTCAAAGTAAATTAGACTCTTATAAACATAATAATAAAGAAAATATTATGGACAAGAAAGTTATTGAAGAAATAAACAAACTAAATGAGAAATACAAAGAAATTTTAACTCATAACGTTAAAATAACTTTAGAGAAATACAAGTTTTTGTCTTATTCAATAAGCCCCAAATACTTACATAGACTTAAAAATAAAACAAAAAGGTTGAATAAACAAAACCATATCAAAGAAATCTTTTCTCTAAGGAAAAGAAGAATGTTTCTAGTATACCAGAAATACTAGATGAATTTAGAAATCACTTTCACAAAATTAATCATAATAATATTAACATGGAACCTAAAGATAAAATAAAGGAGTTTATAACCACAAATATGAATAAAAAGCTTAATAAACAACAGATTAAACTATTGGACAAGAGTATTTCATATACAGAAGTTATTACACAAATAAATAAGCTTAAATCAAACAAAGCACCGGGTAATGATGGTATTATACCAGAGATATATAAAATCCTTTCTAAAAATACATATTCATTAATACATAAGGTTTTTATTTTGGCCCAAACTGAGTTAATAACCCCCCCCCATCTTGGCAATATACATTTATTTCGCCAATTTTAAAACCTAATAAAGATCCAACTAGATGTTCTTCATATCGGCCCATCTCATTACTTAATGTTGATTATAAAATGTTTATGAATATCTTTGCTGATAGATTGAAGACAATCATTCCTGGCATTATAGATATAGATCAGACAGGCTTCATTGTAAATAGAAATACTTTTGATAATATAAGAAGAACTTTAACATTAATAGATTTTGCAAATAGGAAAAAGAAAGATTTTAACACTTATTAGTCTTGATATAAGTTCAGCATTTGATTCAGTAAGTTGGGACTATCTGTTTACCTTAATGAAGTGCACAAACTTCTCGGATGCATTTGTAAATCTAATTGAACATTTATACAAAGGAACGTTGGCTTATATTAAGGTAGGAACATATGTTTCACAAAAAATACCCATTCTTAAAGGTACAAAACAAGGATGTTCACTTTCTCCACTATTATTCACTTTAGTAATGGAGCCTTGGGCTAATTTGATCAGAAACAGTACTGACATAGAGGGTTTTGAAATAGATGAAAATACAACATCCAAAATTCAACTTTTTGCAGATGATGTTCTAATTACATCATCAGGATCTAATTCTTCTATACAGTCTCTATTTGATAACATGATGAATTTTAAAAGTATTTCTGGTTTAATATTCAATGAAGAAAAAACTAAAATACTACCTATATATACACGAAAAAATATTCTCATTAGTGATTTTACTAAATATGTACCCAATTCAGGTCAGATAACTTATTTAGGTATAATACTATCTAAAGATATTAAATCTATTATATATAATAATTATAATACCTGTTTTCTTAATATACAAAATCTTTTAATACCTGGAATAATATGTTTTTTTACTATGGAGGAGAGACTTACAATTATTAAAATGATAATATTCCCCAAAATTTTATACTTAATACAATCAATAATACTTCCACCTACAAAAATAATTATCAAGAAACTGAACACACTAATGTTAAATTTCTTATGGGCACCTAATAGACCTAGGATTGCATTAAAGAAACATACTAATAGCTGGTCTCAAGGGGGTATTTCTTTTCCAGACTTTAATTTATATACTATCTCTTCTATTGTAAAAGTTATTACTTTATTAATAGATCAGTCATATGTCACAAAATGGAAAGATTATTGGGAGCTAATTAGTATACACTTCATGAAAATCTCCTTAACACATAAAAATATGATTGTAAATAACTCCATGTTATGGTTACTAAAGGAATTTTGTACTTCACCTATTACACCTAAACATATGGTTTGTTACCCATTAAATATTATTATTAGTTATCGTAACTTTATATTCATGCACCCTAAGTATAGGGAATGGAATTTTAGTGTATTCCCTATAATGTATACTCAGGGTATGCTTTTGTCATCTACTTCTGAAGGAACTCATTTAGCTATAGATAATGATCTAAAGTACTGGTATCAGTTTATATCTGATAATAAAGTTAAAAATCTAGATTTCTTAAAACAAGAATTTGATCTAAGAGAAACTTGCTGGTTAGAGGTTCAGACCTTTAGACAACATCTCATTAATAAAATAGATTTAATGTCTATAACTGTTAAAGAATCTATTCCAACACTGATTGATTACTTGATATTAAATTTACAACATAAAGTTTCTGATAAAGGTAAACTTTCATACATACATAAAGTTATCAGACAAGAAACTTTTACAGTGTAGATTCATACTGGAATTATTTCACTTCTATTAATGGGGACCCACCAAATCAACAAGATAAACAATATATATTGGAATCTGCTTATAGAACTACGTCTTCCATTGTCTGGAGACTTTATACACGGAAATTTTTACATATATCTTTTTATACACCTTTGATGATGAATAAAATAAATAATAAAGATAATCTATGTAAGAGATGTAATGTAGAAATTAATGCTGACTGGGCTCATATGTTTTATGACTGTATAAAATTGAAAGAATACTGGAAGTCAATTAATGAATTTTTGCAGGCTCTTTTTACAGATAATTTCATTATTTCTAAATCTCTTATATTATTCAACACACCTGTACCTCAAAGTGTTAAAAAGGTTAAGCTTCCCTTGTTATGGTCTATTCTAGCAGTGGCTAGGAAAATAATAACTAGAAATTGGATTTCAGATACACCTCCTTCGTTCAATGAATTTAAAAATGTTATGAATATAGTGTGCCATATGGAAATAAACACAATTAGGACTAGAACAAATAGAAAAACATCTTATTTTATTGTATGGGATAATTTACAAAATTTGTTAAAAAATTTTAATTTCAATAGCATGGTATTTTAGTTTAATTAATTGATCTGATTGTAGTGGATGTCTTTGTAAATACTTTAGTTGTTTTGTTGAATATTATAATAATACCTATTTTTAATTACTTGTATAAAATTGTTATGATATTTCTCTTATATGTTAAAACAATAAACCTGTTTTGAAAAAAAAAGAGTTTGTGTTCCTTTAGTACAGCGAGTTTAAGCAACATTTTGGAGAGATACCCAGACTAGTGCGGCTAATGGCAGAGTTTTTGCTATAGCACCTGAAGAGCCATTCATTCTCACTCAACAGTGGTGCACAATGCCAAACTCTGGTCAAATGTACAGGACAAAAACTGAAGACTTTATTTGGGGGCATTTCTGCCATGTGTGTATTTATGTCTGGCATAAAGGTATGAAAATGGAGTAGATAGTAAAGTGGGAAATGGGGGGCAAGCAGAGGAAAGAGCAAAGTGGAAGCGATATAGGAATTTGGAGGATGAAATTAGAAAAGATCCATAGCTATCCACTTCTTTAACAGTGTAATATGAACATGGATAGAAAATTGGATGGAATTGGACTGTCAACATAACACAGATGGGTGACAACTACACAATCATGTTACATAGCCAACTGGAACAAATCAAATGTGTTAAGAAAACCCATATGTGAAGTGGAGAGCTATGTATGGGGCATTTTTTAGCATTTCAAAAAGAGAGAAATGTTGGGGAGGGACGTAAGAATGTTAGGATCTGGTAGGTGGGGTAGGGGAAGAAGCAGGTACAGGCAGACAGGACAAATAAGACAGACATATGGATAGCAATGAACATAAAAGGTTAGAGGTCACCATGATTTGGGATGGGCAGGGGTATCACAGGTTCATGCCTGTCATCACTGTCCCCTTCCTCAGCTTCCTATTAGATTGCTTGATGGTTTTTTTTTCTGCATTCCCACAAGCAACTTCTCCAAACTGCTGAGGCATGCATCAGTGCTACTTTTTAAGAGCTCATGCATGCACCATCACTGGCAGCTGATGGCAAGCAATGTAATCCTCACCTCCACCATTACTCCTGGAGGGTACCAATGCACCAGATGCCAGGGCAATGATACCTGATGTTGATGGTGTGGATAGTGCAGGGGCTGCAGAGGCAGTACTGCCAGGTTGTGTCCCAGAGGTGCTGGGTGTTGGTGTGGCAGCTGGTGGAAGGATAGGAGGCTAAGCCATATTGGTTGGCCTACTTTCCTGTGCTGAATATCATTTTCTTTGTTAGCAGAAAAGTATAACATCAGAAGGGTGTGATTGCACATATAAAAATAAGAGAGAGAAAGAGAGAGAGATAAGGGGTGAGTTGAGAGAAAAAATGATTAGAACCATTATATGTGCATACATTTTTTACAATTAAATATATTTGCTATAGATCTTTCAAAATCAAAAACAGGATTGTGAATTTTAATAAATAATTCTTGCGTACATGCTTTTAAAGATTATGCAGATCAAGTTAACAATATGGCATTTATGCCAATTTTGATAAAATTAATATTAAATAATGATATTTTTGTAATTAGTAATTAGAATGCATTTGTTATGAGCAGGAACTGAACCCACCATATCTGAATACACTATTATACTTTCCTCCTGCAATCACCTTAACCTACAGAATAAAGCATGTATGGAAGCAATGTATGAAAGAGCAATAATATTAATAAAATCATGTTCATTTGTGCTGCACACATCTCTCTTGCTTCTCTGAGTCTTTCTAATTGTTCAGCATGCACCTCCCTGCTCATAGACATCTCCTAAATAGCAGAAAAATAAAGAAGGAGAGAAAAAGAGGCATGAAAGCATTATGCACACCAGGCTTGGCTGTCTAAACCTTTCTATATCAGCTAATATTGCTTTATCTGTATACTCACACAAGAACTGTGTGATGTTAGCAATCCTAAACTCATCCAGCCACTGGATGAATTGTGCATGGTTGCACCATTTCAGGTCATTATAATGATGATTGCATTGATCCCCAGTGCATGATATGCCAGCTCTATTGTAGACAGCCTTAGTTAGATTGTTCCAAGTCTTATACTTATACTGAGACCTGACATAGTCCCTCTGTAGCAGTCAATTGCTATAGCACTTTACAAGGACTCCAATGAATATTCTTGACTCCTTTACACCTCATCTTTGATCCATAAATTGGGCACCATCCTGCCCAGCTGCTGAAATGTTTGCACAGGTCATCCAACAACAGTTAATGTGTTTTCCTGCCAATTCATGATATTACATTTTATGGCCAGTGCACAAACTCACGCAACCATGCTAACCATGTCTGTCTGGCATTAAGCAGACAGCAACATTGCCAAAATAAAGAAGAAGGCAGTTTATTAAATAGGAAGTATAATGTGACAGTTAGCATGATTTATGGCTTGTCTGATGCTATACCTTACAAAAGTTTATCCAGTGGTCAACACTGATATGATAACCAACTTGAACTTTAAGACCTAATTTGGGGGGATCAATTTTATGACTTGACCCATATTTTGTGGGACTATGTACAATGATAAAAGCAATTTGTACAATGTGGGTTTCAATCCTATGTACAAAAGAGAATACATATACTTCCACTTAGGTTCCTTTTTCTTATTACCACAGAAAAAGTGTTTGCCAGATATGGCCATTAATAATATACAGCCTAAAGAGTGAGTGGTGCTATACTTCAATTAACCATGAATGACAAGGTCCTGGTTTATGCATTCTCAGGTGTGATGCAGAAGTAACGTGTGACATTATATTGGAAATGCATCTACTTGTATTACTTTAAGAGAAATTTCTAAGTTCTGGGACAGACCACACAATACATTTTGTTTTACAGCTATACTTGCATCATGTGGGTTGTGTAGGTGACTGTCAGTAAAGTATGAGGTCCATTGCAGGGTACAAAAAATTCAATTACAGAACCATAATTTTCAGGATTCACCCAGCTACACATGTAATTCATATGATAAGTGTATGCTCAGTCAATCTGCTATACATAGTTAATTGTTTGTACAATTATCCTTGTACTGCTATTTTTGATATAAATTACAGTGGAACACCATTTGAAACAATTGGAGTGTGCTGGCTTAGAATCCTAGCTCATTTTTGTCATTGTCATGAACTTACATCTGGTGCCACAGGGAAAGCTAGGCAGTGGGAGAATTTTTTACACTCAGTACTGTCTAGAGTGCAGACAGACTCACAATGCCACTTAGCATGTTTGCACGAGGGAAATGTAAGAAAGTATCACTGTTTCATTTTTGTCTGCAGCACTGAACTCTGTTTGCTCACAGGTGAGCAACTTGCAAATATTACAGGCAAAAGCTAATATACATAATTTTTGTAAGGAATGTTTATGATCATTTATCGGTAAAACAAATCGTGACTCAGACCACACTCTACCTATCTTATGTATTATGTGCCTCAGCGTCTTTACAGGTCTGCTACACATACACTTGGATGGGTCCCTATTAGGTCATCAAAAATACAGTTCAACTAATGTAATTTTCAGTGGACATACATCAAATGTGCCATTTGTCGAACTGGTCTTAGTGAGATTGTGGTACAGTGAAGATCGGAAAATATGCCCTTTCCTCACTGTAGTGTCATCTCGGAGTTGGTGTATATAATTAGCGAGGGGGTGGGGTGGCACAACCCACCACAAAAGTGGAATTCAGTGAATGGCATTTTCGATGAAATGCCATTAATTGAAGGGGGTTTTCATTTATCTAATATATACCCACTTGGAACACAGGTGTAATTTATGTTGCCATTATTATCCTAGGTCCTGACTGCCATGCAATGCCGCTAAGCGTGATTGTGCTTCATAAGGCAACTGACATTAATTTTTGAATGTTTACACATTTCACCATGTGTGTACTAAGCTGTGCACTGCACAAATACTAATAATAGGAAAAAAAATAACACATGCTAAAGACGTACATGACTGTGAAAACTATTTATCAGCACAAGTAGGCGAGTTTGCCTAATATTGTACAAAAATGAAAAATGTGTAGTGTTTTGTTTAATGTAAAAGCTTGCTGAAGTTGATTCCACACTTTAGAAGTTATCCTCACTGACGCACGTACTGCAGGGAAGGTTGTCTGAAGTGGTGCTGTGTTTTCCCTGTCTCTCACACTAACCATTCACAGGTGCAAGCCATTAACAACTAACAGTGTTGCAGAGTGTAGAGTATGTTTACATCTGCTACACAAAGTTAAAAGATTGGTATTCAGCACTTCTAATGAGTACACACCTCATTTGCATCTTTACCATGCTCAGAGGGCTGAATCTACACTATAAAAATGTAACCTTATAGCTAGGGAACTTGAAGGTGAGGAGACTTGTGTATTTGGATAAAACAGAAGTTTGTTATTCCTTTGTAGGTGATTTGTCTGTAGAGAAGGCTTCTAATTTGTCTAAGGTATGGTTGTATTATTCAAGTGCATTCTAGGTTTTTGTAAAATGTTACAAACCTATTTATATATCTAGAGGACAATGGCTGTTATATGTATGAACTTTTTAATACTTCTCTTTTGTCATAGGCATTTTTGGCAGGCATTTATATTGTGGTGATAGACGGGTTATAAACTTTCATCACTGGTATTATTTTTACAATTTGATTTCACAATATGCTATGCTATTGCAGAGAAATGTAATGTGTATGTCACTGACATGGGTATTATGCTTCTGAGATGGCCCAAAGCCACCTCCAGGGGAGTGATAGGCACAATGAGAAGGGATTCCCAGTCATAAATTTACTTTTCTGTTGTAAATATGTACACACCCTGATAATTGTCTAAAAAGCATATATACAATTAATTCTGTGGGATTCCTTGATTTGTACAAACCTTCAGTTGTGTGTTGTTTTGGGGGTGTTGGAGCCACTTACTATTATGTGTTACAAAAACAAAAGTGTGTTTCAAGAGCTTTTCTGTTGATAATGTGTAGGCATCCTGAAATTTCAGTGGGAAACAATATATTACTTAAATGATATTCTTTGGTTTGGTCAGTCCTTAGTTTGTGTATAAGGGAGAGGTAGGACAACCACATAACCTTCAGTTTTACTAAATGAAGTATGTTTCCAGTGTGTAATGTTGACAGATGTGTACACAAGCAAGACGTTAGTTATGTGATATTTATGTGTTTTATCCTTCTCTGTTTTATGTCACATAGATTTATGGCACCCAAGCATACAAATACACATAAACCCCCTTTTAAATGACTCTGAAAATGAAGTGATAATTCAAGTTTTCATATGCAATGGAGCCTTTCTGCTTGAGAGAGGACATGGGGATGTAGTTGCCAGAATGCAGATTTGGAACCATTTAGTGAACAATTTCAGTGCAGTGGAAGGTTACAAGAGAATTATGATCAGGAGCATCATTAGGCCATTGATATGATTTCATCATCCTAGAGGAGAACAGTTGCAGTTGCCCAAGGATAGCTGGCTACAAGAGGTGGTCCTGCTACTGTGCTCACACTGACACCAAATGAAAAGTTCTTGTCTATTGTTAGAGATCCAGACAGCTCAGTGAAAACTGTACACCATGTGTTTGATGTTGGTGCTGATGTGTCTGGGAAGACAAGTGCATTCTATGAGCAAATTCCAGGTAAGCTTACATATGGGAAGTTTAATATTTGCTTTTATACTAAAATATATGATTTGTCTAATATTTCCTGGGAATTTTTTTTTCTGCACCTATTGATAAATTAATAGAATTAAATCATACAGTTGCTTAGTACACATGGGTGTGGGTGGACGTGTCAGACAAGTTTCAATTTCCGCTATTTCTTACAGGACATATAGGCACTTGTGTATTCATTGTCCCCCTGTATTATTCCCAGTGTGATGGTAAATTGTCATCCTGCTTCCTTTCATCCAGGACCATCCTCCCTACAAAGTGTGGCGACATCTGCATGTGGTATGACCATTCTTTAGATATATAAATGACCTGTATGTGTGAGGTGGGTGTGATGAGTGTCTGTATTACTGTACTATATGCAATTGTCTGACCAGTGTTACTTTTTATCACATACATTGGTTTAATATTCAGTCTAGTAGTAATTTAGCTCCTGTGTTTGTTGCTTATTATCACAGCAGAAGTATAGGACTCCTATCCCTGGTATTAGAGTATCAGTAGGTTCTAACAATGATGGTGGCCCAACAGAACCACAGTCAGAGGGTGCAGAGGTTGAATCTGACACTGAGGTTGTAACTCTAACATCCTCTGTATTTCCTTCAAACACAGTCAATATGCCTATGCATGCACATTCCACTGAGCCCTCCGATATTGGACAGGGCGAGGGTGACAAACTTGATCAGGGTAGTATTATTATTGTGGCTTCAGTGCCAGTTGACTCTGGCAAAGTGTGGGTGAGCTGCCATGCAGGAGGGTTGGTAGGCATTCTCCTAGGAGTCCTGTTGTCCACCCTCCACCTGATCCTCATCTGTCATTATGTGCCACTTGATGTATGTTTAGAGCTATCATGGAGGGACAGGTATGTTCCACTAGGGCTTCTAAGGACATTCTTAGGGTTCTGTATGTGGCACAGTTTGACATGCGTGACTGCCTTTACCATGTGGCCAGTTTAATGTATCGGATGAATGGCACAATGGAATAGGCAGTGTCTGTGATGGCACATCTGCTGGGAGGGGAACAGCATGCGCATTTCAGTAGGTTAGCAACATCATTTGCTGTTAGCCAACATGGCCATGCCCATGCCCAATCCTGCTCTTGTAGTGGCACTGCTTCCACTGCTCCATCAGTGGTTGAGTTGTCCACATGTAGATGTGGTAGGCCACGAGGTCATGGTTTTTGGCATAGTCATGAGGAGAGCTCATCCAGCAGACATCTCTCATGTTTAGTTAGCATCAGCATATCTGACCATGGGCACAGAAGTGCCAGAGTAACTTCTGGCAGATCCAGTTTTCACTGTCAGGGAGAACTAAGCACTCAGTCAGCTATGCACCCTGTGCATCAGAAAAAGACATATGTTATCCCTGAATACAAAAGACAGAAACAAAGTGATGGCACAGTTATCATTATTTGCACAGGGTGTTGATTGTGAGGCAGTGAAATGGTGGGAACAGTGAGATGTCAATGGCGATCATAAATTAACTTTTTTAACTTTTCTGTTGCAAACGTGTACACATTTCGATAACTGTGTTTAAAAACATTTACCAATTTAATTCTGTGGTATTTCTTGATTTGTACAAACTCTCATTTGTTTATTGGTTTGGGGGTGGGATAGCCACCTACCATTTGTTTGTCACCAGAACAAGAGTGTTTTTTCAAGTGCTTTTCACATGAAAATGTGTAGGCATCCTGATATTCACTGGGAAACATAATACATTTCTAAAGTGGCATTCTTTGGTTTGAGCAAACCTTGGTTTCTGTGTGAGGGGAAGTGGGAAGAATGTGTATTCTCTGTTTTACATAGATTTGAATAACACATTATACGGTTTGCTTTTATCAATGTGTAATGCCCCACAAAATGTTTGTCACATAATTAAATTTATATCCCCCCAATTCATGTTTTTAAAGTCAAGTCATTTAACACATAGAACAGAAGACATGCTATAAATTAATGCCAGCTGTCCCATTATCCTTCTTATTCATAATCTGCCTTCCTGCCTGTTTGGCATTGTAGCTGTGCATGCATTGTCATGCAAACATGGTTTGCATGGTTGTGCAGGTTTGCTCACTGGCTGTAAAACATGTTATCAAGAATTGGTGTGAGAAACATTTTAACTGCTGTTGGATAACTGGTGCAGAGATGGCAGGAGCTGGCAAGGATAACGCCTAATTCAGGTCTCAAAGATGGGTTGTAGAGGAGTCAATAATATTCAATGAGCTCCTCATAAAGTGCCACAGATGTTGATTTTTGCAGGGGGACTATAGTGAGTCTACATTTAAATCTGAGGCTTGGAAAAGTCTAGCCAAGGCTGCCTCCAGTGTGACTGATATTCCACACACGGGATAGTAATGCTGGTATCATTATAACGACCTGAAATAGCTCAAGCTGACACAACTCAACCAGTGGCTGGATGAATTTAGGACTGCTGATATCCCACTGTTCTGTAAGTATACAGATAAGGCAAGATTAACTGATGCAGAAAGCTGGAGATAGCGAAGACTGATATGCATAATGCTTTCATGTATCTTTTTATTTCATTCTTTATTTTTCAGCTGCTGTGGAGATTTCTGTGAACAGGGAGGTGCATAGTGATTGCTTATAAAGATTCAGAGAAGCAAGGGGTATGTATGCCACACAAACTGACATTAGTTTGTTAAAATTATTGGTTTTCTATACATTGCTAGCAAATTAAGCACGCATAACTTAACCGTAAAAGCAAACATGCATGCTTTATTTCGTAGCTTAAAATAATTGTAGGAGTCAAATGTAATAGTGTATTTAGAAGATGTGGGTTCAAATCCCACAAGTAACAAATATATAATAAAAAATATATTTAGTACTAATTTCATCAAAATTGGCATAATTGCCATGTTGTTAACTTAATCTGTATTATCTTAAAAGCATATATGGAATACATGCATATTGCAAGGATTATTTGGAACAATTCTTAGAACTGTTCTGGATTTTTAAAAAGTATAGCTAATGTAAAGGCAAAAATATATTTTTGTTGTACTAAATTATTGAATGTGACATATCATGGTTCTAGTTATCTTTTTTTCTTTTACCCCATCCTTTATCTCTCTTTTTTAGTTTTTAAAAGTGTTCTGTCATAATTTTCTGACAACAAGCAAAATGATTTCCAGCACAGGGAGGTAGGCCTACTGCAGTGTCTCAACCTGCCACCCTTCCACCAGCTGCCACACCAACATCCAGAGCATCTGTGACAGAACCTGGCATTACTGCCTCTGCAGTCCCTGCAAGACTTGAGTCCTCAGTATCAGGTAGCATTGCCCCAGCAGCTGGTCCGTTGGTATCCTCCACGAGTATTGGTGGAGGCGTGGATTATATCACCCACCAGGAGTTGCCAGGCATGATGAGTGAGGTCTTAGAAGGTAGCATTGGTGCACAACTCAGCTGTCTGGAGAAGTTGTTTGTGGGAAAGCAGAAAAAAAAACAAACATCAAGAAATCCAACAGGAAGCTGAGGAAGAGGACAGTGATGACAATTCTGAGGTTGAGGATTAGATTCTCACTGTCCCCATGCTTGATGGCATGTGCATCTGATGTCCCCTCCTTATCCGCAATCATGGTGTCCCCCAACCTTTTGTATCTTGCACCATCCCTGTATCTGTTTGGTTTGTCCTGTTTGCCTGTACATGCATCCTCAACTACCCTACTTACCTGACCCTGACATTACTACTTCCCTTCCCCAACATTTTTCTCTTTTTAAAATAAAGCCAAAAATAAAAGGGGGACCTGTTCCACACACACAAAAAAATGTCCCATACATAGCTCTCTGCTTTGCCCATATGTGTCTTCTCAACATATTTGATTCGGTTCATTTGGCTATACAACATGTTGTTGTTACCCATCTGTTTTGTGGTGTCTGTCCAAATTCATCCAATTTTATATACATGTTCATATTGCACTCTTGAAGAAGTGGATAGCTATGGTTCTTTTCCAATTCCTTCCTGTAAATTCTTATATTTATTCCCCTTTGTTCTTTCCCCTGCTTGCCCCCATTTCACCACTGTCCTATCTACCCCATTTTCACATGTTTAATTGGGTCAAAAAAATAGAATCACACGCTACACACATAGCAGAAATGCCCCATAATAAAGCCTTTCACTTTTTGTCCTCTGCCTTTGTGAAAAGTTTGGCATCACACACCAATACTGAATGACAGTGAATGGCTGTTCATGTCCTATGGCAAAAACTGGTGAATTTTGTCATCAATAGACCCAAAACAACTGGTACACTGATAACAGGAAGAAAGAAGTATTATGAAGAACACAAGTCCACCGTCAGGGGTTGGGTTACTGAACCCTTATCGGTATATTTACAAAGAGCACTTAGTCAATATCTGCAGCTATGTCCTAGTATAATCAAAGACACTACTGATTTCATAATTAAATTGAGAAATTGGTTTACTAAAAGGAATGATAGAAAGTTAGATTCTAACTACGTTTGTGACGTTAGATATAACATCCCTATTTACTGTATTACGAAATGAGTTTGGGGTTGAGACTGTACGTGAGTTCCTCACTGTGGAAGTCGGGATGCTGACAGAAAGGGTGGAAATATTTGTTTACTATTGGAAACTGTTTTGACTAAAAATGTTTTCATATTTGATAGTGAGACAGTTTTACAGTTATCTGGTGTTGCCATGGGGACATCTGTGTTAAACACCTATGCAAATATAGTTCTTCATCAGTGAGAGAAAAATATATTTTTAGTAATGAGAATATTTTAAGTAAGAACGTTGAATTTATATTTGAGATTTTTAGATGACTGCTTTTTCATATGGATTGGGACGGTCGATGAATTGTTGAACTATGTTGTTTATTTAAATGGCACTAGAAAATTTCTTGAATTTAAAATGAATCACTCTACTAGTGATATAATATTTCTTCATGTACATTTAGCAAGGAAAGTAGATAAAATGGAAACAAGTATACATAAGAAAAATGTGCATGTAAATAGATATATGAATAGGCAAAGCTTACATGTGCCTCATATTTTTTCAGGAATAGTAAAATCACAGATGTGTAGGGTAAGTATGTTGAATACAGATGATGTAAAGTTTACTGAACAACTGGATGAAATTGTGGAAGAATTCATGACTAGTGGTTACAGTCAGATGGAAGTTTTAAAAATAGCAGAAGAGGTGAAATTAAATAGATGAAGTGTTATAAAACCAATATTTAGAGAAGGGAATGAAGCTGTAGTTAAGAACAGTAGTAATGATAAAATTAGATATGTAACCAATTACAGTTTAAGAATGGACCAAGTTAAGAAAATTATACAAAAGAACTGGGCTATTCTTATGGCTGCACCCGAACTGCATACTGTAATACAAGATAGACCTTTTTTCTCTTATAGGAACTTGAGTTTAAAGAGAAGATTGTGTTATAAATATTTTAAAGATATGACAAAAGTTAAGTCAGGTAACAAGTGTGGTACCTTTGGATGCGTGGCTTGTAGTTGTTGTGAAGATATTATTAAGGTTGATAGTGATAAATTTGTTCACCCAGTGTCCAATAAGCAATTTAATTTTAATTGTATTGCTACCTGTAATAGTGTAAATGTGATCTAGCTTGCTACCTGTGTAAAATGTGGTTCATTTTACATAGGGAAGACTAAAAGAAAATTAAAAGAGTACATTATAGAGCATAAATTATAGATAAGGAGAAACAATGAAAATAATGCACTATCTAAGCATATTATGCTTAATGGTATAGATCATATTTTAAATTTAGATGGTAAATAGTTGACAGAAGGGACTCAGTGGAGGTGATTTGAATAATCATCTTGAGAATAAAGAATATGAGTGGATTATCAGGCTTCATGCTGATTCAGAACCTGGTATAAATAATTTAGTCAGCATTAAGCCTGTACTTGGTAAAATCCAATAGCAAAATTTATAGCTGCACTCTTATGGTGAAATTGGTCCTGTTGGGATAATTTTAGGAGAAGAAGTTTTTTTTTTTTAATGTTTTGTTTTAATTAATGGTACAATGTGATTTGTTGGCCATGGTCACATGATACCTTTCTGGCTCTTATTTAAATGTGTTGTGTGATGTTATATACTGTTTTAGCATTTAGAAAGGTTGCTTAACCAAAAGCTTTGCTGTATTAAAGTGTGTTTACTGATGGTGGACTTGTGTTCTTCAGAATTTTGTCATCAGCTGCACTAGTCTGGTTATCTCTGTGAAATGCTGCTTAATCTTGCATGGTAAAGGAACGCAGAGTTAAATCAGAGTAAAGGCATCACTTTGAAACATTTACTCTGGCAGTTATTTAGACTGCTGAATGCAGAAAAATGTAAATACTTATTTGTAGTGTTGACATAAATTTATTGACTGACGGTGGTGGTGCTGCGGTAGCATTGTCGCCTCACAGTAAGACGTTGTCCTGTTCGATTCTCAGCTAAAGCGTCTTCTGTGTGGAGACATGCGTGAATGGGCGTACCTTCATTGAAGGTTGCTCGTTAGGGCTGGCAACTCGGCATGTAGAAATCTACTGCCAATCATTAGCGGACCGGAGTTCCGCTGTGGTGACCCCTAACCAGGAAAAGCCGAAAGACACAACAACAACTTCACTGTAGTCATTGCTTATTAAATTTGCAGGAATTATCACACTTACTTATATACTGCCATCCTATCACAATTTGAAAAAAAAATTAAAATGAGCTGGATTCAAACCCTGTGTTATTTGTGGTATGAACATGAGTTCACTGCTCTTACAACCGCTGCCACAGGAAAAACTAGACAGCAGGCGGATTTTTTTAAACTCTGTACTGTTGAAAGTGCTGATGGTCATGCCTTGCTGCTTATCCTGTTTGTGTGTAGGAAGGTGAACCAATAGAAATATTATTATTTTCCCATTTCAGCAGAGAACCGCGTGTGCTTGTCACTAACTCCAAGCAAACAGAGAAAGCAAATGTATAAGTCATTAATGTCATAAAAGATTTTTGGCACAACATTTCCAAATTAAACTACAGTATGAACACAATAGTATTTGTCAGATACTTCTCCCACAGCATATATGCATAAATAATTCTCAAGTTCTAGTTTTATTCACTAAATGTGCATCTTGCATGTGCAAACACATTGCCATCGTTCATGCAAACCAGTTGCTTGGTGGTGCACTATGTCAAGAGGTGTCTGTCATATAGTACTATGCTTATTGCCCAGTTATTCTTCATCCCATCAAAATCCATTTAAAAACACAACCAATGTTAGGGAATTCTTATAGACTGAACACATATTTACTCAGACTCATGTGTGCCCTGCATCATTGCACTTGATAATGGATATGTAAGTAATGTCATCTACAATACATAAATAAATAAAACAACTGCATTGGTGCATTATTTAAACCTTAATACTGAAAAAGATATTAAGATTGTCTTATACATGTCTTATTGTGGACATCAATTCATCACAGCATGAACACACATGCATCAACACTTGCATCCATGTTGTTCACAAATTGTGTGTGTGTGTGAGTGTGTGTGAGACTGAAAGCATGTAATGTACACAACATTAAGAAGCAGGTGCATGTATGTCTCATGCAACATGCATTCACGACAGCTTATTGCATATAGTTTAAGAGACTGTCTTTTAAAGTATATCTGCACATTGCAAGCAAAACAGAAAATCCAAAGACCACACTTTGCACACTAGCCTCATAACAGTATAGGCTATCTGCGACATATAATGATGATGTTGTCCTCTACAAAGACCTCAATGACAACTAAGCAGACTTCAGTGATTGTGCAAATATTGACTACTGTGTTCTGCAGATGGTAAAAAATAAGTAGGGGTTCAGTTAGCACAACAGCCAAATCGCGTGTGTGCTTGTATGTTCAAGTGTATGCATGCATAGTCAGAAGAGTATGAGTCTGTGTCCTACTGTCAGCAATCAAGTTTCATTGAGAACAAAAAGTTTTACAGTCATACATAACTACACAAACATTTCATACTGGCCTCCCAACATATTCTTCTAAACATACACTAATGATATCATCTGCCAAAAAGTGTTCTGAAACATTGTAAAAGTCAGATGTGTGCCGTGGCAGTTATATGGGTTGGTAGGGGTTCTAATCTCAGTGTAGCCAGTTGTAGTAGCTGGATGTGTGGTGATCATCAAAAGTACATAGAATGTAGTGTAAATACACAAGTCTGGGAAAGTGTGCATATTGAAAAGCACCAAAGACACAAATGCTAGGAATAAAGAAAGAAGAAGAGGAGGACATGTGAATATATATAAGATAAGGATATGTCAATGTAAGTACAGTCAAAGACAAGCCTGTAGCATAAAATTAATCAAATATGTACATAGCACAGAACATACTGCTGTTTAAACCTCTTGTGTGAGTATATTTATATCATCACATATTATAGTATATCAATGGAGATAAATGGTTGTGATATCAACATCCAGACATGATCACTGAAGAGGACATTTAGCAAGGATGGCATATACAATACGGGTATGTGCATATTTGGAAGGTATTTAAAATGACTTGCTTGAATATGACTGAAATATCAGCATAGTTCTCAACAAATCAGGGACACATAGTAACAGGCTCATAAACAACATTAGACAAAAGCAGGCACAATTATGGACAAATTTAAAATAATATCACCATTAATCAGTGACATTGACTTAAAATATGTCATTGAAAGTTATTATGCATGTTCTGCAAGAAAACACATGCACAACTGTAATGATTTGTCAGTAATATATAAGGGGAACTCAACACACCTTCCTCAAAAATGCCCACTTTTTGGAGGTTTTAAGAGGACAGTGTTATACTTGTAGATTAAATTAGAGGCAATCCTGGTGTCACATGTGATGCCCTTGCACTGGCCCAGTAATTAAGGAGCCTCAATCCTCACCACTGGCAACAGTGGGAAATGTACATACTGGGAGAGTGACAACTACACACACAGTAAAGTGCAATTTCCCTTAAGGGCACACAGAGATCACAATCAGTCTGGGGCTGGTTTCTCCCTCTTTCTCCAGACTGTCACAGCTATAGGGTTGAGATCTCAGCTGACTGGCCAAATCAAGATCTCCGGTACCCTCTCTGTCCAACCAGTGCTTCATGTCCCTGCCCAAGTAGCTGACACATGCACACTCCTTGAGATTTGATTCATATACAAACACACACACACACACACACACACACACACACACACACACACACACACACACTCACACACACAGACACACACATGCACACACACACAAACACACACACACACACACACACACACACACACACACACACACACACACACACACACACACACACGCACACACACACACACACACACACACACACACACACCTGGGAAAGGCTGGCACAGGTTTACTATGTCCCCTTCTGCCAGACCATAAGATAGTTTTCACTGTTTCACTGCCATCAGCCAACTCTTATCAGCTACTTTAAGACCATTAGCAAAGGGTACCCAATCCTATTGTGTAATGTTACTATTAGTGCAAATGGTAGTCTGACCAAGAGCAAAGCTATTTATGACTGCCCTTACCAGTGTTACCAAATAGATATGCAAGTGCACTAAGAGCTTAAATATCTCTAAACTGACCAGCCACAATTTAAAGGTTTAAATATCTTTAATAATAAATAATAAAAGAAGAAGGCAATATTCAGTAAGTAATCAGTTACATCAGAGTTCAAAATCAGAGGAAATATTTAAAACCACTTTGCAGGACACTCTCAAATAAATAAATAAATAAAAAATCTAAGCTACACTTTACTATATTCCTATCTGAATCTAAAAGAGTTACTATGTCCTAAAACTTACTTACAGCAAGGCAAGTGCAGAGGTGAGTGGATGTTTCCAGCTAATGTTGTTAGGTCAAAGACAAAATACAAAATACACAGTCAGTCTCTCTCTGAAAGAGTTCTAAACTAATATCAAATATTACTGCTGGGTTAGCGTGGATGACATCACTTTTTGTCACCTGACTTCAGTTCCCAAGCTAAACCCCCTTTTGTCAGAAACTAATAGAATTGTAGCATCTCCCTGTGAAAAATACATATCTCTCAGATGTTTGCAGATCCTGGAAGTCATAAAACAAAACACTTCTACATCTTAAACATAGTAATTACTTCTCATTCAAGACAATACAAAAAAATTATAGGTCTATACATTGTGTCGGTTACTGCACTGAAACTGAGAGATAACATCTCTTTTATTACATGGTTATGAAACAATTTAATTTCAACTATTTTCTCTGACTTTTTCAAGTTAACCTCCTATGTTCCAACTTCTGTTAAACATATACATCTAAACAGTCATAATAGTGCTGACACATTCCTGTTCTTTTCTAATAGGGCATGCTGCAGTTACATTTTAGCTCAGTACTTTGCACACACTTCTGTATAAATCATATCGATATTCACAAATGACATAGAATTATTTACAAAATTCCAGATAACTGGGCTGACAGTATTTCCCTTTGTCACAAACACCTTCAAGAATACAACCCAAGCCATCAATGTTGTTAATGAGAGCCATATTTACTGGGTGCATCACAGAAAGATGTATCACACATGTTTCTTGTAGAATGGCCAACAAGATGTGTGGGATCTCACTTTGGCAAAAGTGAAACACTTGAATAAAGCATCCCTGGATGACATAGGTATCAGCCATATGGATAACAACACTTTAAAACAACACACTATTATCTATGTGAATGAATATATGATCCATTGTAATGAATGGTACAGCACTATGTGAAACTGAGAGCAGTGTGTCAGTTATGCCCATGTGCACAGAAATTACAGCAATTGAAAGTCTAGTGTTAATGACACTCCACCTAACATCTTCTTCTCATCATACACTGATGATGTCATCTACTATAAAGTGCTGTCTGCTTCTATGAAAGTCAGACTTGTATCATGGTGTACACGTGTGCACATCATGCATGTAGAAAACACCCCTAGTAACACTACCAAAATTCTTTTTTAAGTACTGATGTCTTTTATTTTATTCATAAATAACAAAATTAAAAATATTGTGTGTGATGTCATATTAAGTAAATGTGATATGTTGTAGCTGTGTTTGCCTGCTACAGTGGACTGATTAAACATCAGACATTAAAGAACTGACACTGTTAGCTTGTCTAATATAACATATTTTCTTAAAATATTTGGGGGTGAACAGCTAGTCTTGTTATAACAAATGTACCACTGAACAACTTATGGTAGAATTAAATGCCTTGGTTTCTCTGTTGTATAGTTTTCTAATAATACGCTTTATGATTTTGGATGCATCACATTTCCTGACATGTAAGACAATAATTTACATCCACTACCACAACACAGTTTATGTCTATCCTCCTCAGGCTACTGGTGTGTGCTTCTGCAGTAATCACTTATGCAATGCACACTGTGAAAATGATCTGCTCCACTTTCAAGTAGCTTCTCTATACCACATGTATTTATGCTTTCTTCTACTTTATCCTGGTTCTGGTAGGCTTCATGTCACACTGCCATTCAATTGTTACTCTAACATCTGTAACAGCTAGTGATGTTGCAGTTTTTGTGTTGAGAAATCTCAGTTATAAAATGGTGCTGCACTAATACTGCATCTGCATGTGTAGTTCATTGTTGAGTTGCAGTTGACTGTATTATTACATACAAGCAAGAATGTGTCTTACATACAGTATGCATTTTACTGTACTACTGACATTTAAATAAAACTACATTTGTGCCTGGCAGCATTATGTTTGCATTGCAAATTTGCATTATAACATATGTTCTCAATACTCATATCACTAGCATTTATTATAGTCCATTACACAGTACATAGATTTTCACATAAAATGCACACACAATGGGGGGAATTTAATAAAGCCTACACATTGTTTTTCTGTGTAGGCATCGTGCCATGCTGCTTACATGGGCACACGCATTTTTAGATCCAGTAAGCACTGCTGAGTGGTGTGCATACACACTGTGACACAGAAACTTCTGTGGCATGCAAATCAACTCATAAGCATGTGAATGTCATGCAAATGAGGCAGGGAGAGCAATCCAGCAAGCAGACAGGCATCTGTTTAGACCCTATGTCAGTGTTTGCAGAGTACACAAAAAATGTCATGTACAGGAGTGCAGACAGACAAATGGATTATAAAAATGGAGATATATGAACAGAAAAGTCACACTACATACGTATATGGGTGAAACTATTATTCTGTATGCTGGAAAAATTAAAGGAAATAAGTTAAATTAAAATTTTGTTTTAATAATCTGGGCATGTTTGCATGCCATGCTGCAGTGCAGAAATATGCTTTATAGAAAAAAAAAAACGGAAAAAAACAAATTAATTAGTATGTGACAATAATGCATTACAGAACTGTGTGTGGAGTCCCTACAATGGTGCATTGGTGCGGTTGCTACTGTTGTTGGGTTCTGAAGCATGTAGTTTCCAGACTGTGAGCATGGATACCTATGTAAATGAAATGGAGGTACTGAACAGCAGAAAGGAGTAATCGTGTCCACATATCCCCATCATATATGCTTAGACCTATCTTGCTGTTTACACAGGATGTAGCTAACACCAGGGTGGGTGTGTGTCTGCTGACTTCTATGCTCATTTCAGCTTAGGTGCGTGTGTTTGTGTGGCATGCTGCCTACCTGACTGTGTCCCTTCAGGGGTGTATGTCCACTAACTTTGTTTACTTCCATGCACATGTTTGAGTGGAGTGCCGCTGCACTGAATGTGTTTAAACAAAAATGTATTTAATTAGTTTTGACCTTTGTTTATGCTAAAATAGGGCCATTAAATGATGTTAGTTATATTGTAGGTAGGCAGATTGCATGATAGTTACCAAAACGCATTCTGCACCTACAGCAGAGCTCTATAAAGTATGCATACATCCTATATTCTGATTTTTCCACAGTACTCTGCACCACTCCAGTACAGACTTGGGAATTTTAACTATGAGGATGCTAGGGGCTGCTGCAGGTCTGCTGTACCTGTATGTATAAGATGCTGAAGTCAATGCTGCTGCTGCTGCTGACAACAGGCCTAGACGGAGAAGGAAAAGAGTATTCAGGACCAGGGTAACCTTCCAGGAGTTACATGCACTGGAGATTGTAGAGCACTACAGGGTAGACAAGGACATACTACAAGAATTCACTGAGCTCTGCTGCCCTTAACACAGACTAGAGTCAACAGAGGGGAACTCATCCCAATGGAAACAAAGGCAGGTGTAGCCCTTAGCAGACTAACTACAGGTACTTTCCAATGACCAGCTGGGGACATAATGAGGGTCTCGCAGGCATCAGCATCCAGGGTACTCCACCAGTTCCTGGATGCCATGCTACCATATACCAGTGAGCACATTGTTCCCCTCACTGCTGAGGTGAGGGCAAGCAACATGTAACACTTCTACTATGTACTGGCTATGTCAATGTACCAAGCCTAGCTAACTCTTTCTAGAATGTGTAAAAATCTGTTAACCAGTTTACTGTGTAATTTAATTTAATCTTGACTTGTGCTCAGGATTAACTGTAACCTGTGGAACTTGTTTAACTTGCTTACTTATGTAATCTCTGTAAATAGTCTGTTTGTAATATGTAATGCTGGTATTATGTAATGCTGTATCTGCTTACCCTTGGAGCTTTTCTCCCCGGGCCGCCGCTGAAAATGGACGTGCATCCAGTCAGACTATCCCGGTCAACAAATGTAAAATAAATAAAAATAAAAATAAATAAATGTAGCACACTACCCTGAAGTACTATGGCCATAGAATGCACTCATATACATATCAAGGCACCTCCCGGTGGGGAGGGTAGAATCTACATCAACCGCAATGGGTATTGCTCCATCAACTGCCAGCTTTTGTACAATGCCCAGGGGATTATCAAGAATGTGTGTGCTGGAAGCCCTGGCAGTTATCATGACTCCCATATCTGGCATGCATCACAACTGTACCAGATGTTTGTTGGGGGGGGGCATCCCACACAGCCATTCATGGGGGATGTTGGCTATGCCCAGGAGCTTTGCATGATGACATCCATCAGAAATGCACACACACCCATGGAAGAATGCCATAATGAGGCACACACACAAACTAGAACATAATAGAGCATGTGTTTGGACTTCTGAAGTCATGGTTCCGGTGCTTCGATTTATCAGGTGGAGCCCTGCAGTACTCTCCAGCCACATGTGCACATATGCTCACAGTATGTGCTATGCTACACAATATGATCCTGTGGAAACAGCTACAGCAGGATCAGCAAAGGGAAGGGATACACAGCCCACCACCAATGCCTAGGTCACCACAGCCACAGGACGCCTCACAAGAGGAACCCCCTGATGATGTCCCTGTAGGCAGACATAGGCATGCCCAGTACACCCTAGCTTTGGCTAACAGACAACGCATAGCACAGTCACTGCCAGTATGGCCTTAGGGACTGACACCTTACTCCTACGATGCCAGACAGCCCACACAACCTGTACCTATCCATGTATTGGCTGTGTACTGCTTGCATCAGACAGAGTCAGCCTTGAACTACAGTTCTGTCAAGTGCTGCATTCGCAAGGTAAGTCCATAACCTATACACTACTTGTAAGGATTACTATAGTATGATATTGTATGTATGGATCTGATGCATTTATACAAGGAAATATAGTGGGCTATTTGGACACAAGTAAAATCCAAATTGGACTACAGTTACCCAGTCCACTAGTATATGTTCCTTAATATCCATTAGGCCTCATGGTTGGAATATGCACTACATCAGTCAAAGGAGATGTTAAACAGTGAAATCACATGACAGTTGGACTTCTGTATATTCCAGCAGAACATGTGGTGTTGTTCCCCCACAGCCAGCAAAGCAGTTTTCCCATATAACTGCTTTAACAGTAGGTCATCAATGGTATATCAGCAGTCCAGGCAAACACAGGGAAGTAACATAGAAATAGATCACACATTGTATATTTCACTTAACACAGGAATAACAAGATACATATGTATGCTGTTGATTGTGTGAAGAACCACTACTTTCTGGCAGGTAGCTTTTGTGGCTCAGTGGACTAGGGAAGTTAGCATGGGTGATGCCTTTGATAGTCCATATCTGGAAGTATGCACATGTTTTGCATGTGAGGTATTATTATGTTGGTGTTTTCACAGACTGTCAGTATGTGTGTGGTGTAACATTATGAACCTCTGTCACATATTAATTACATCAGATAGCCGGAGATTGCCATAGACATTTTGAGTGAAGTGCAATGCAGCAGAAACAGGGACAGATGGCAGTGTCTGTAACACACAAAATCCCAGACTGGAGTGCAGGTAGGTGTGGGCTGCAGTCACCTTATAAGTACTGACAATCCCACTGGGCATGCCCATACACTTCGTTAAACTGAGAGCAGTCCTGGTGCCCCTTGATCAAAATTACCTGTTATGTATACATATGTCTATACACAGATACATATGTATATACATACATACATATATGTATACATATCTGTCTGTCACTATCTCTCTCTCACATACATAGCATATCTATCTCTATGTATTTTTTAAATATATACCTGTATATATATATATATATATATATATATATATATATATATATATATATATGTGTGTGTGTGTGTGTGTGTGTGTGTGTGTGTGTGCATATATATATATATATATATATATATATATATATGGGTCTACTTCACTTGACCTAAAACTCATTTGACTTGACAACTCATTTGACTGACTCCCATTTCACTGACAGTTAAGACATTGCCTTGTTGAGGGTTTCCTTCACCTGTGACTTGCTTGTGATAAAAGAATTACTGTGACTTACACTGGTGACTGTTAGAATTCCAGTAGTTATGTAGAAAGTAGTATTGTAGTGTTTCTAAATGTCTCTTTACATTTTTATGGGAAGTATCTAAAGTAATTTGGCAAATGTTTTGTGCATTGCCAGTAGAAGTAGCACCATGTAGAGTACTGTAAGGCAAGTTAAATGTATATGCCCTTTTCCCCACTGTAGTGTGATCCTAGAGTTAGTATATAAAATTGAGGGTGTGCAGCCCCACACCTAGTTTGATTGTACATTGTTCCATTTCTGTTAAGAGGGTAAGCCATTTTTAAGTGTGCTTTCCTATGAATTAAGATTTAGTATGTTGAAATTCAGCAATGTAAGCTGCTGGTGAAATGGGTGTCAGTCAAATGAGTTTTAGGTCAAGTGAAGTAGATCCATATAGATGGATATATATATATATATATATATATATATATATATATATATATATATATATATATATATATATAGAGTTCCTCTTCAGAATGTCGAATGGCTCAAATCCTGAAATGCATATGGCCGAAGCCATATGCTCGAATTTCAGAAGCTTGACCTTCTGAAACGGAAACAAACAAAAAAAAACAATGTAATACAAAACAATGTTTCTGCAAGGGGGCAAGCCTCCCTGAACCCCCCAACACCCCCCGCTACTTATTTATACCAACTCCGGGATCACACTACAGCGCTGAAAGGGAAATCTCCCATTCTGCGATGTATGCCGATCCCGATTCAGAAGGTCGAGTTTCTGAAATTTCGAGCATATGGTCTTGACCATATGCATTTTGAGATTTCAGTCATTCAACCTTCTGAGGGGCAACTATATATATATATATATATATATATATATATATATATATATATATATATATATATATATATATATATATATATATATATATATATATATATAACAATATACATATTTATACATACATGCTTCTCAGTCTCTCCCCATATATCTACATAACACATATACATATCACACATACACAGCTACATTTATATATACATACCTGTTATATATAGAGATATGTTTGTGGATGTCTGTATAGTCCTACATACTCTAATACTAGTGACTAAAGCTGCTCTATCACACATCTATAATCTTGCTCAAATGATCCAAATTAGGGACTCAACAGTACATAATGCACTTATCTACAGACCCCTGTGCTTGTTGGATGTCACCACATAGACAGTAACAGGTGAGAAAGTGATGTAATGTATAATGTTGTCTACACATGCATGGACACAACACATTTTTCTGCCCACATGCTTGCCCATCCAAGTGCAAACAGCCAGATATGGCCATACTGGTAACTGTAGACATGTAGCTATGATAATAACAGTTATCTCACTACTAGGATACTACATGCAGATAACAGTATGAAGCAGTATCACTCTGAAGGCCACAGATGCTGTTTAACACAAGCCTAGTTTGTGTAAACCACAAGTAGCTTGCCTGCAATCACATATAAAACAAGCATCTGCCATAACACATGTGATAAGTACTGTGATCTATAGTGTGTAGGACTAAATAGGTAAAGGGTCTATTCTCAATGATGGCCACTTGGTGCATGCATGTGTGTGCATGCGTGCGTGTGTCTGTGTGTGATTTTGTGTGTGTATGTGTGTGTGTGTGTGTGTGTGTGTGTGTGTGTGTGTGTGTGTGTGTGTGCGCGTGTGTATATGTGTGTATCTCTTTGCCAAACAAAATGAGAAACCCTCACTGGCTATCAAACTACAATGGTTATGCACTTTTTGGCCCTGTAAGTTGCTGCTGGCTTCTAAATTGCCCTCTTCTATAAGGTCTGATGATGTCATTTACCTTAAGACTACCAGCTGCCATTATAGCATCAGACTTAAGCTCTGCTGTATGCAATAAGCATTGGGATCTATAGTGTGTAAGACTAGATGGGTAGGGATTTTAATCTCACTACAGGCCACTTGGTGTGTGTGTGTGTGTGTGTGTGTGTGTGTGTGTGTGTGTGTGTGTGTGTGTGTGTGTGTGTGTGTGTGTGTGTGTGTGTGTGTGTGTCCATATGGCACAAGTATGATCACCTCAGTAATTTAGAAAGGGGTAGGGTTTTGCAGAATTTTATTCATAGCAGCTGATGTGGCCCTCCAAATGCCTGACCACAACTAAACCTGCTGATGTCATTAAGCATAATATTTCCAAAACCAATAGTACTATCAGACATGAAGTATGGTGTGTGCATCATGTACTGTGATCTGTAGTGTGTTCCATTACATAGGTAAGTGTTCTAACCTATATACAGCCAATGTGCACTATGTGTGTGCCATGCCATGTCCTCTAAGTAGTAATTGGATGTGCTGCTATCCTCAAGGTAGCCATGTTTGTGCGTGCTGCTGTTAGAGCAATTTACATTAGCTTATGGAACCATAAGACATTTGAACTTCACTAGCATAATGGCCATACAGCCATCACAATGATAGACAACTGTATACCCTTATTTTCATGATCAGCACATATTACCCCAGTCCAAGAGGGACACAGGCAGAAGCTCTGTGGTAAAATGATAGTCACCCAGCCAATCATACAAATGGCATGTGCTGAGGTGTACTGAGCTGCTCTGCTTGCCATTAGCCAGAGTTTTATTTCAAAGGTAGGTTAAAGTCTGCTAGACAAACCTCTCCCACCAGCATGTATTAGTAACGTCACATGCTAGGTTAATGTTTGTAGAGTGATTAGACCACGTGCTATGCCACCTACAGATATGCAGCATTTACAATCAAGCAGGGTCACACATTGCCCCATGTGCAAGGCAGAGATCACCTCTGCATATTCTATATGCCACAGACTACAATGACACTCATTTCAGATGATTCCCATTAAACACATGCTGAAGACATGAAGTTCCCTTGTGAGGGACCATACTGTTGTGTGCAAGTGCCAGTACTGCTTGGAAAAGTCCATTACCAAATAGCCATTGCACTCAGATATTGACATGCTGAGGGAAGAGTACGTGGAAGTTATGAGTATGTCAACTATGGGTGATTGTGCCCTCAGAAATTACATATGATTTCCATCATACCATGGTGATCTCAGGCACATTATGTGTAAACTTGTGTGGCCAAGTCTGCTTTTCCAATTCTTTCACCCCTGAGTATGTACATTACATGTTGTGGCTGATGTGCTACTTAACAGGGACATAGGGGTTAGTGATGGAAATGATGCAACATGTATATTTGCATGGAGTTTATGGCCATTAATATGTCAACAGGCATTTGCTCATAAATACCCTCTTGTAGAATATTGACATAACTCACAGGCTCCATGACTGCTCACAGTTTGCAGGCATCAGCCAACATTGTTAGCCAGAGACCATCAGTATTTGGTTGTATTGTGGTTAAATGGATTCCAAGCAGTAGAGGACCCTGGACTGAGCCCATTGAATACTGCTGCTTACAGATCAGGTATTGGAGGTGAATGTCTCTATGTTGAGTATGTGTGCCATCAATGGGCCACTAAGTGACCTCTACAATGATAGTACCATCGATGCCTAAGTGGGTGCTTTGTAAATGATGCCTGACTGGGGGTTATGGTCAGGTGGCTTGGCTCAGTCCAGGGGGTTGTATGCCTTGATGTCCCCTCACCCAGTTCCTTGGTGACTGACTTGGAAACATCCACTACATGTAACAGTCATGATCCCTCTGTCAGACATCCAAACTGTGTACAGTCAACTTTGTGTAGATCACGTATATGTGTGCTCCATGATGATTGCTCCTATGGCCATACAGATTTGGATACTCAGGCAAAGAGGTCTATAGTTCTGGTGATCAGTGCATGGAACACCTCTGTGCAAGGGGATAACAGTTGCCGTTGTGCAGTCAGCTGGGATTCAGGCAGTGGTTTCAGTATGACTGCATGGTGTTCCCAATAGTGTCAGTAATCCATGACAGATCTCATTTAGAATGCAGCCTGGGATGTTAGCATGTGCAATGGATGCTGTGTATCCTCCATAGAAAGGCCATATATGACCTGGTCTGTCGATATGGAAGTTATGGGTCAGATTGTAGGAATATCATGTGTCACATGTGGTGGGGACAGGTGAGTGAAGTTGCAGAACATGTGGGACTACACTTTATCTATGAGTACAGACCCATTCTATGTGGCATCATTATGTATAAGTTCATCAAAATCTGGGCCTGTCTTTTGAGGTTACACATGTAACTACGCTCAACTCCAACCACATGTTCCAGCACAGAAACTGTGCATTCCAAGACAGACACTTTCTCAGCTCACCTTGTTTCCACTGCATCACTGAACTGATCCAGGGTATCACCAATGTGATGGAGGCAGTCATGGATGTCAGACTGTGCTGCATCCATAACCTTGAGCATATCTCTGCAGTTCCTTTAAGAACATGCCTGTGCCTCCATGATGGCCCAAAACATACGTTGAGTGAACCGTGATGTGACACCTGCAACAGGTGGTGGAAGGACAGTAGGCCTTTTATGAGCACCCCTAACAATCTGCCTGTGTGGAACCTCACCAGTTCTCTGGCTATGGCCAGTGTCTACACTCACTGGAGCCATAGTTGCAACACTTTCCTGCTCAATGTTCCCACCTTCTGACTGTCCAATATCTATGGCCTCTGGGGACTAGGTATAGGTTCATAGGTAGGCACTAGGCTATCTGCCTGAAAGCATTTATAAGCCTAGCAAAAGTGTGTCAGCTATCACTGCCCCATTGATTAATTAACTGATCCTGTCATTCAAAGCCAATGAAGTGATCCCAGAGTTGTATTTTCTGTTATCCATCCACTTGTCAAGGTTTCTCTTGAAGATGTTAGTGAGGAGCTCTGCCTATTGTAGTTTGGAATTTTGTTCCAAAGCATGGGGATTCTGTGACAGGAATCTATCCCTCCAGCATGTTCTATTTATTGTGGTGAGGTTTAGCTCACTAGAGTACATTGCTCACAGTGACTTGGATTTCTTTAGGTGGAGCATGTCCATCAATTCTGAGTTGGACATAGCTTTGTAAGTCAGCCAGAGATCACCTCTGAGTAAGCAATATGCCACTGATTGCAGCTGGAGTTTTTTCAGTTGGGCTACATAGGACATATGTTTGAGGCCAGTAATCCTCTTGGTGAGGTACTTTTGTGGTCTCTCCAGCTGTTAGAAGTGTCTTGTGAGGTACATCCAAAATGGGATATTGTACTCTATGATGGGTCTGATGAGTGACGAGTAGAGGGGCACTATAACCTCTTAATTTCTAGATGCAAACCCTTTAGAGTTCATCAAAATCTGGGCCTGTCTTTTTAGGTTACACATGTAACTACGCTGTGCATTGTGGGTCTGCTTTGTGTGGGTAGCTAATTTTGTCACTGTGTCTACACAACATCACAACAACACAACGTGGTTGTTTTAGCTGAGAGGGTTGTGCCTCCATTTTTTTGGGGGGCCACCCTCACCCCAACTGTCACATGGCAATGTTCTCCTCTTATTGTACAGCCTGATAATGGCAGTTGCCCACCAGGCAGGTTTGCTGTACCATGTGGAGCCTGTGTTCCTCCTGTTGGGTACAGCTGAGTTCATGCAGTTGTAATGCTGCTGGCATAATGCATGTATGTAGAGTTTTGCATACTTGCCTGGCCCATAAGGGGGGGGGGGTGCAGTCAAGCTATGTAAACCATCCCACATGAGGCAATAAATGGCTTTGTTGAAATATATGTCTGTATTGTCTGCAAGGGGGGTTAGTGCTGCTAGTTTTAATGATACTGATCTGTGGTCAGATCCCACCAGGGAGGCCACATGAGGTAATAAATGGCTTTTTTAAAATATATGTCTGTATTGTCTGCAAGTGGGGTTAGTGCTGCTAGTTTTAATGATACTGATCTGTGGTCAGATCCCACCAGGGAGACCACATGAGGTAATAAATGGCTTTGTTGAAATATATGTCTGTATTGTCTGCAAGGGGGATTAGTGCTACTAGTTTTAATGATACTGATCTGTGGTCCGATCCCACCAGGGAGGCCGTCACATTGGGAAGTTGCAGTGGTCACCCACATTGGTAAACATATGATGCAATATATTGGTCCCCCTTGAGGGGGATGTCACAGCACTGTCCATGGCATTGTAGTTAAGGATGTACACTAACCTTTGTGCAAGTGAGCTGCTGTATGACTAAGCAACACAGTTGATGGTCACTTAATGCTACTCACATCATGGTGTAATGATGTATATTAATAGACATGTACATACAAATATGCACAATGGGTGTCTGGATTCATGGAGCTGCTCCTGTAGTCAACTATTGCTTAGTTATGTGCACCTTCTAGTATTGAATGGCACCTGTAGTGTTGCCAGGAAATCAAAGTATTTTAAAAAATCTGGATGTGTATCTATATTTAATGAGTATGTATATGCCACCTGCATTACCTTGAACATTGTTATTTTGATGTGTGGAGATGTGGCTGGATGTGTAGTTTGGGATGGCTGTGGTGCTGCCCACAGTCTTGAAACAGATGTCTTTGACTGCACACATGCCTGTAAAATCCAGCATGGGGACACATCCCACAGAGTGTGCTTCACTGTTGCCATTCCCACCATGTAGCAGCATAACCATGATGTTGTATAAAGATGGTGCTCTCACTGACAACTTTTCCCTGCACAGTGAATCTAAGATGCATTGGAGGGGTGTCAGTAGCCACGGCCATTACTCCAAATCTCAGGGATGACAGAAGAATGCCATCACTGTTGAAGCATTGATTTCTGTTGAGCAAGGCATCCCAGGCATCCCAGTCCCCGGGAGAGGGCGTGGGGACGTCCGGGGAAGCCGGCTTGGGGCGTCCCATCCTCCAGGACCCTGGGGGAGTGGAGATACGGCCGCCGAGGTGTCTCGCACCTGGGGCCGGCCAGGGGAGTTGGTGGATGGCGCGGGTCGCCCGAGGGCCTCCTCCATTGACAATGACACCACATGCTAAGGCAATTATTGACTTCCATCAGTTTCCATGTGTATGGAGCCATCATCCTAGGTTAGGGACAACTGCAGCTGAAAGCTATGTGTATACCCACAAGAGACACAGACTGGCTAGGCAGAGTCATGTGTCTGCATACTGGCCAGTGATGTATGTCCCTAGTTGTACATGCATGCAGGAACTATGATGTCAACATTATTTTAACTAATATCCATTGATTTGTGGCAATGTGTGGTAAGGCTTATTGTGTCAACCCACAGACAGCTATCTGTGATCTTTCCCATATGTAGCCACTTCACACAGACATCAGTGTTTCTTATAATGTAATCACCTCTGACTAAGAGGTGTGAGTTTATGTTTTGCCCCAGGTGTTTGACCAGTGAGAGAGTGGTGCATGCAGTATTATGTATACTGTACACTCCAGAGTCAGGATTTTCTTAGGTGTTTGTTTGGCAATGTGTCTAATAAGGAGCTGCACACATGCAGATGTGTGTGATGTGGGTGTAGGTAGTGTAGGATGTGAGCTGTGCATGTTGACATAATGCTCATTGCCATATGTAATGACTGCTGTTGGAGACCTCATGGCAGCAAAGTTTGAAATGCTGTCACATCTGTTACACGTTGTGTTTGTGTGTCATACGAGTAGAGGGGTGGGGACACTCCCAACATCTCAGCATCAGGTCCTGCAAAGGTAGGGTCATGCTGCCACACTCCTGGGTTTGACAACCTGATATACAGTGTTTGTCAACACAACTTGCAGTAAAGATGTGGATGCCTGTGCATTAACAGAGGACTTGTTCAACTTTGCTGACATTACATTGGCCTTGCAAATATACGATGCCTGTCAAGCTACTAGACAGCACACTGGTTGTTGTGTGACATAATGTGGGAACACAGACATTAATTTTGGGTACATAACAGTACAGTATGACATGGCTAGAACATGTGGCAGGTCACACATTGGCCAAAAGTGGCCAGTCTGCTGCACTAGGTCTCACAGCCATGTCGTGCAGATATCCACCAGTAATCTGTTGAAGGGCAGGATGAATGACTACCTGTGAAATTCTCACCTACAATAGACATTGTACATTATATTGTGGCAATAAGCAGTGCTACTAATAACCCTCTTGTCATTTCCCTAGTGACATACGATCAGCCCTGGAACAGATGACATAACACATGCAAAAGCCAACTGATTGCCAAATTTGCTAATCAAGGCTTTGACTTCTAAAAGGGTATGTGAAGCCTACAGAGCCTTTCATGATGTGGGACAGCTATGTGGATGAACAAACAGGCTGTGTCCTGCTTGTCATCATGAGCTTCATAGTAGCATTTTGTGTGCAATGACAGAAAATGTATCAGAGCATGGTATCTTATGTGAGAATGGTATCGGTGAGACCAACATTAGTAGATGCCTGGCACCAGCAATTCTGTGTATACCCATGCTTAACACAGTCTTCACAAGGTAATTGTGTCCTTCCAGTGCACACCACTTGGGTAGTGTCCAACTGCAGAATAACTGTGGTAAAACCCTCACCTTATGTTCAAAGGGTATACATATTACACTTTCCTAATATGTTTGTCTGTGCTCTTTACAGACACCTTGTATGACTCTCTTCTTGGAACATGCTGGAAGCAACTGCAATACTTAGTTGCACAAAGGACAACTAACATGTAGTGCCAAGAAGTATCCCCACATCTCTGTCATTTGACATGGAATGTCATGAAAGGAGTTAGCATGGATACAAGCAGTGACATTGCCATACACCTACTGACACTGGACCATACACTGTTTGTTATGGTTAAGGCCAAATCATGCCTACCAACTCTAACAGGGGGACTCCATTGAGTGTTACACTATGCAATGGATGATGGGAATATTATTCACTCTACCTACCATGGCCCAGCAAGATGTTTGACAATATTAGGCCAACAGGTCTTACTGGAAACTGTGTAGGTTATCTACAAAGAGTTATGTCAGCTGGTGGATAGGAAAGTGTCTGACAGTCATAATCTGGCAAGATAGCATTGGGGGACTTATGCTGCAATGATGCCAATCACCAGTGGATTTCCCCACACATCATTGTTGGTGTACCCCTTCTAGCCATTCCCTCGCTGCACTCACAGCCACTGTCAGTGCCCTCTGACTGACGACATTAGCAGGAGCTGTCACTGAATCCCACACAGAACCAGCAGTTATCCAGGATGGCCTGAGACACATATTCAGTTTTGTTTGGAGCAACTGACAAATACTAAATGCCCAATGACTGCACAATACCGTCCTTTGGAAAGTCATCCACCCCTGGGAAATATAGTAGTGTCTGCACATCATATACACACATGGACATATGGACACAGAGAGTAATGCAGTTTTTGACTTTCACTGGTTAATAAGATGTGGGGATGCATTTAATGTTGTACAACCTAATGAAAAAGGTCTGTGATGTACCTGCCAGACTGTCACTGCAATACTGAATGTGGAACTCATCACACCTATCATTGTGTACAATGGCACCCTTGCTATGTCACAAAACAGACATATCTTACAACTGTAGCAGCCACACAGGTTCCATGGTACAGCAATACACATTGCAGACAACATGCCCTGTGGAGTCTGTGAAAAGACCATACATGTGTAGTCTGTCTCATAAATGCATTGGAGGGGATGTGTATGGCTACCATACAGAGAGGTGTCAGATCACACTGTGTAACTCCCATGTATCTATGTGAGGACTAAAACATCTTACCTGTTCCACACACCTACACTGTCACTGTGGTATAAATAGTACATGCTGGACAGACAGGTATGTAACACAGGCAATACAACATATATGTAACAGGCCCCCTCATGCATATGAAGCACACATCTACAGTAACACACATCATGTTCAAGTTACACCATGGGATGATTATAGCTGTTGTTGGACAAATGTCTGCACTGGACACAGGAAATTTGTAGATGGGTCACCTCCAGCACCACAACAAGTAGATATGTTAGCCCCAAATCCCTGGAGACACTTATCAAGGGTATCAGACCTTTTCACATATTTAGGATGCATGAGTGTGTTGAATGATGCCATTGTCCTTGTTAGCCTCTTAAACTCATATGGACTTATAGACCCAATTACCTATAGTGCTGTACCTTGTGGAGGACATATTTCTTCTGTGCTGACATGCTATCCTGTGCTGTGATGTCTATGACTTTATTGCCACTGTGTATCCATAGGTTTCCCCTTCAGAATCCTGAAACAGAAACAGAAACAGGTCCATGACACACCTTTCATTGTGTAAGCATACAGCCATTACAACATCATACAACATAAGGTGCACAACATTATGTGGCTTACTCATTACAAATGTCAGCATATACTATCTGTCAGTGACCACTACAAGTGGCATGGCAAAAAAACAGTGCATTGCACAAGTACACGTTAATTTATATACTCACCCTGTGCATCCGACACATAGCTTCATTTCACTGCTTCTATGACGAGGATGACAGGGATGTGGCACAAGTATCATCACTTGCACAGGGTGTTATGTGGGGGTGCAGGAGGCCTAGGCTTACCCACAAGGTTGACAGTATTTGTGTGAGTCAGAAAGGGAAGCAGGCAAGATGGACCATGGAAATGTGCCATGTGTGTCTGTTGGTGACCTGCATTTGACAGTGGTGTGTGAGTGTGTGCATGTACACATTCAATCTCAGTGCTAGCCTTACATGTGTGTATGCTGGACAGCTTTGAACCATGCATGGTAGAGCTGACAGTTCACCATCTCTGGTTCTGAACACAGTTACTGGCTTTGCCAGGAGTTGCACTGGTACTTCCATGCCCAAGGTCAGTAGCAGTGCTAGTACCTGATGGTGATTGCTGTCTGCTGGGACTGTGTCCTCCATGGGACCACCCAGGACCATGAGCCCTTGGCGTGTCACATCTTGTGGACAGCAGACTCCCCTCTGTAGAATTGGATGTACTGTCACTATGGGACCATGATTGTGCATAGCCACATAGACTCTCAGCAGATGGGGTTGCTGACCTACATCCATGAGGCCAACGCTCAACTCCAACCACATGTTCCAGCACAGAAACTGTGCATTCCAAGACAGACACTTTCTCAGCTCACCTTCTTTCCCCTGCATCAGTGAACTGATCCAGGGTATCACCAATGTGATGGAGGCAGTCATGGATGTCAGACTGTGCTGCATCCGTAACCCTGAGCATATCTCTGCAGTTCCTTTAAGAACATGCCTGTGCCTCCATGATGACCCAAAACATACGCTGGGTGAACCATGATGTGACACCTGCAACAGGTGGTGGAAGGACAGTAGGTCTCTTATGAGCACCCCTATCAATCTGCCTGTGTGGAACCTCACCAGTTCTCTGGCTATGGCCAGTGCCTACACTCACTGGAGCCATAGTTGCAACACTTTACTGTTCAATGCTCCCACCTTCTGACTGTACAATATCTATGGCCTCTGGGGACTAGGTATAGGTTCATAGGTTCATAGGTAGCCAGAGGGTGTCAGCTATCACTGCCCCATTGATTAATTAACTGATCCTTTGTCATGCAGAGCCAATGAAGTGATCCCAGGGGTGTATTTTCTGTTACCCATCCACTCGTCAAGGTTTCTCTTGAAGAATGTTAGTGAGGGACTCTTCCCAATGTTGTTTGGAATTTTGTTCCAAAACATGGTGAGTCTCTGTGACAGGAATCTATCCCTGCAGCATGTTCCATTTATTGTTGTAGTGAGGTTTAGCTCACTAGACCGCATTGCTCGCAGTGACTTGGATTTCTTTAGGTGGAGCATGTCCATTAATTCTGAGTTGGACATAGCTTTGTAAGTCAGGCAGAGATCACCTCTGAGTAAGCGATATGCCACTGAGTGCAGCTGGAATTTTTTCAGTCGGGCTGCATAGGACATATGTTTGAGGCCAGTAATCCTCTTGGTGAGGTACTTTTGTGGTCTCTCCAGCTGTTGGAAGTGTCTTGTGAGGTACATCCAAAATGGGACATTGTACTCTATGATGGGTCTGATGATTGATGAGTAGAGGGGCATTATAACCTTTTAATTTCTAGATGGAAACCCTTTAGTAATTAGATGGGCCACATAGAAGGATTTCCTAACTACTTTGGCAATATGATTGTCAAAGGAGAGATTACTATCTCCCTGTGTCCCCAGATCTCTTATTACCTCTTCTGTATTAAGAGGGCTGCCACCTATTTGGTAATTCATGGGTGTTTTGTTTTTCCCAAATGAGATGACTATGTATTTTTGGCATTTAGCTTGAGGCCATGACTTTGACACCAGGTGTCTATCTCAGTAAGGCCCTTTTGGAGGATGTCCATGTCAGCTGGAGAGTCAATTATGGCTCCCAGTTTGCAGTCATCAGTGAACTTGGTTAGCCATAGTCCTCCTGTGTTTGCCTGTACTTCTGAGAAGTATATGCTGAACAGAAGGGGTCCCAGGACCAAGCCTTGTGGGACAGCACTTGTGACTGGTTTAGAGTTGGACCTAGAGCCTGCTATTCTTACCGTGTGAGTTCTGTCTGTAAGCCAGTTGGCAAGCCATCTCGTGATATAGGGGTTTATGTTCAGGCTGGTGAGTTTTTCTGTAATACCTGAGTGGGAAATGATGTTGAAAGCCTTGGTGAGTTCAAGGTAGGCTGTGTGAACAACATTTCCCTCGTCTATGGCCTTGGTGACTGTCTCGAAGTAGTCAACCAGGTTTAGCAAGCATGATATGCCCTTAACAAAGCTGAATTGGGTTGGGTCAAGTGTTTGGAGGTTCCCAATGTCTTTGTTAATGAGTTCCATGATGATGCGCTCCATAGCCTAGTTACCAGGGTCAGTTGTGGCCCCTCCTTTGTGGAGTGGAATAACTGTTGCTGTGTGCCATTCTATGGGCACGTAGTCTGTGGAGAGGCTGAGGTTGAACAGCGTGTTTAGGTGGGGGGGTTAGTTAGCTGTATAGTTCGTGCAAGACGCAGCCTGGGACACCATCTGGCCCCATTGACGCTGTCTTTTTGGCTTTTGAAAGGGTTATTGTCACCTGTGTGTCTGTGATTTCCGGGACACTCCACTTTTCCGGTATTGTTGTGGGCCCTTTTGAGGTTGAGAGGGGGGTGAAGTTTGCACTGAATCTATCTGCCAGGATGATGGCAATATGAGTAGGTTCAGTATATTTTGTGCTATTTTACACTAGTTCAGTGCATATCTGCGAGTTGCCACTTAGATTCTTAATGTAGCTAAAGAAGGCTTTGTGGTTATCTTTTGAATCCTTGGCTATTTTTCATTTGGAGTTAGCCTTGGATGATTTTTATGTGGGACCTTAGTTTCTTACTGATACTGATGAGGGATGTCTTTCCTTCTTGGGATTTGCTTTTTTTCTGAACTAGTTTCCTCATTCTGTTGTATACCCTGTTTATGGCAGGGGTCCACCAGATTGGTATCCTTCTCTTAGAGGAGTGAGTCTTGGTTTTGCTAGGGATGCATGATCCATGCATCCTTGTAGGTGCTCATGGAGTGCATTTGTAAAGGTTTCTGCATCTTGGCCAGCATTATCCTTTAGCGTGGGGGCTGTGAAACTTGCCACCTCTGTCTTAAGTAAGGTGAAGTTTGCTTTAGAAAATTTTTTTACTGTGGTTTCCTTAGTTGAGGGTGGTGGTGGGGTGTGAACATCCAGAGTGATTAGTTTATGGTCTGATCTAACCAGTGACGGGTTGACCTCCGGTGTGGAACACCTGTTGCCCATGTTTGTGATGACCAGGTCCAATATGTTTTCACCCCTGGTAGGGGAGTTTACCAGCAGATCCAGGGCATTTGGGTTGATGAATTTCAGGAAACGCTGGATCTGGGAGTTTGTACTCGAGTAGTTTTCCCAGTTAATGGTAGGGTAATTGAAATTGCTCAATATAAGTGTGTTTGGTAGGACCTTCATGTTTTCCAGTGTCTCCAGAAAGGTGGAGTGGTGGTTCTGGGTCATGGAGGGTGATCTGTAGCAGGCCACAATTTGCATTGCAGATTTGCTTGATGTTAGTTGCACATGAATGATCTCAGAGGTATCATTCTGCGCCACTAACCTGGAGGTGTAGGTATCCATGATGAATATGAATACACCCCCTCCTTTTGTATTTCGGTCCGTGTTCTGTAGCCTGAAACGTGTGGTATGAGTTGTAGCCCGGTAGTGCTGGGGTGCTCTGTGGAGCCTTGAACCAGGTTTCAGTTACTGCATAGATGTCAATGTTCTCCATACTGAGGAGTGCTTCGAGCGCGTGCATTTTGAGATTTAAACTCCTGGCGTTGAGTAGCCTAGCCCTCAGTTTTTTGTTAATTGTGCTGTTTATGGAGGTGGGTTTGACTTTTGAGCCTTGCCTAAAAAAGGCATTATGGGGGCAGCAAGAACCTTGGCCAGTATTTGAAAGCCTAGGGGTGACAGGTGCAAGCCATCTCTTGAGAAGCAATGCGGCTTGTCGAGCATGTCATCCCAGGCTGACAGACACTGGATCCCCTTTGAATGACACCAGAAGCTTAGCCAATTGTTGAAATTGATCATTTTCTCTTTACACTGAGGTATCATTCTTGGTGAGGGTGGGATGCCACTCAGGGTCATACCAGCCTGAGCTACATGATCAGAGAGCTCTTCCATGCCTCTTTTCATGTAGTCCAGGGAGGTACGTCTCAGGTCATTCACACCAACATGAACAATGACAGAGTCATATTTGTAGTTGTCCTGGAGTGACCTGAGTGCTTGTGTTATGTGGCGGATTCTGCCTCCTGACAGGTAGCTAACAGTAACGTTCTGCTTGCCCAGCCTTGTGAGTGGGGCATCAGTGTGCCTGACTATAGAGTCACCTATTACTAGTGTGTTAGGTATGCTATTTTGCCTTAAGGGCTGTGATTGTGTGGCACACTGATTTTGTGTTTTATGTGTTGTCTGGTTTGTGATGGGAGGTGCAGGTTGTTTGGGTGTCTTCTTTGGAGGTTTCTGATGCTTTTGCAGGTTTTTATTTAGAGCCTCCAAGTATGATTTTGTGTATTTATGTGTATTTTTTGCAAGTGCTGGTTTAGTAGGTCTATGTGTGGCTGGAGGTGTGGTGCAAGTGTTAATCTTCTCCTCTTGACTGTCTGTTCCAGTCTTGGGTGGAGACAGCTTAGCCTCCAGTTTGGCTGCATAATTGCATCTCTTGCATATGTTAGTGTTTTGTGGTAGGAGGAGAATGTTGTCTGTGTACATGAGGCAGTTGTAACATTGCCTCAGGATACCCAGATTCACCAGCTGGACTGGTGAGTGCACCTGAAATTGCCATTTGGTCATGCCTGAATAGCAGGGTGAGCTGCCTAGTTGCTTGGATGGTGAGGGGTGAATAAAGAGCCTTGCTCTGCTGGGCAATCAAGTGTCAGGGTATATTAGTGCTTGCTATTAGGTCTGAGCAAGTGCTGGGATGTAGGATGCTTTTTGAGTGCTTAGGTTGAGAGTTAGACTAGTTTCAAGGGAAAAACTGAAGAGGAGACTTAGTGGAGCTGGGAATAATTTAACCCTAGCTAACCAGCGCTGCCCAGCGTGCAAAACCATGCAAACAGTGTCTTTATAGCAGGGAAATGAAAGAGATAGAAATTAGCCCAGAATGACCAATAAACTACTAACGTCTGGGCTGGAACCATTCCTCCAGGAACAGATAGGCTCTCTCACAGGTGAACAGAGAAACTTCCTTCTATCCAAGTAAGGTATGGGCAACTCAGAAACTTGTAACACAGCCCTGAATTCAGCACTAGCCTGAAAACTGGACTCAACTACCACAGAAAGGTGAGAAACACAGATTTTTTTTTTGTTTTGTTTTTTTTGAAAAGATAAGGCAAAAACAGTAAAAAATACACTCAAAACAGCTTTAAATGACTACAAATGATCAGAAAAGGCTATTGCACTTTAGTGTGTAGCCTACAACAGTTAGACAAATTAATTTTAAAAGTGCAGGCTGTCAAATAAGTACAATATGTGAAAAAAACAAGGTTTTAAATCACAATAAATGCTGGAAAATTGGAATTTAGGCGGAAAACAGTTAAGTACAGCAAGAAAGTACAGAAAACTGATACGTAATCACTCCAAAATCCCTCTTCTAAGCTAGAAGGCTTGTATCAGTTTAAGACTTTCTAGTGCTCCCCAATAGGTTAGTTACAGGAAAGATGGGAAATAAGCGCAGATGTGGTCTTTTAAACCAGAAAGTTGAAAAAGATGGAGAAACTGTCCAAATGGTTAATAAACTACAATTTTTGGGCCAAGAACCACTACACCTTTGGTAGACAGGCTACCTAGTGCTTACCACTCCCACTGATAAGCTATCAGGCTTTCCTCCAACACAGAAAGGCTTGCGGGGCTCAGAATCTTACCAACAGTCCTGGATACAGCAACTCTGTATCTGGACTAGGCTAGTTACAGGAAAGGTGGGAAACAAGTGCAAGTGCAGCTTTTAAACCAGAACGTTGAAAGAGATGGAAAAAAACTGCCCAAATGACCGATAGCTACAATTTCTGGGCCAGGAACCACTCCTCTTGTGGTAGATAGGCTACCTAATGCTTACCACTCCCACTGATAAGCTAGAAGGCTTCCCTCCAACACAGAAGGGCTTGGGGGGCTCAGAAACTTACCAAAAGTCCTGGATACAGCAAATCTCTACCTGGACTACACTAGTTAGAGGAAAGGCACAGACCAAATGCAAATGTGGGCTTTTAAACCAGAAAGCAGAAAGAGATGGAAAAACTGCAAACGGCCAATGAACTACAATTTCTGGGCCAAAACCAACTCTTCCCATGGTGGATAGGCTACCTAGGGCTTACCACTCCCACTGATCAGCTAGAAGGCTTCCCCTCCAACACTGAAAGGCTTGGGGGGGAGTTCAGAAGCTTACCAGCAGTCCTGGATCCAGCAAGTCTGTATCTGGACTATGCTAGTTACAGGAAAGGCAGGAAACTAGCTTAATTTATTTTACAGAAAAGCAGGTAAAACAGTAGTAAATAGAATTCAATTTGCAGTGCAGGCTAGCACACTTGAGTGTGTAGCAATATTACAGCAAATATAGTTTAAATAAATGCAATTAAAATAATAAATGACTAAAAAACAAGTGCAGAAGGCGGTGAATTAGACGGCTACTGACAAGCAGGAATAAGTGCAGAGTAAGAGCGACTGAACAGATAACAGCTCTCAGAACAGCAACTAAGACAGTTAGAGTAAGAGCAGCTGAATAAAACATGTATATATTTTATTTATTTATTTATTTTTGAGGGAGGGAACAGGGCAGGATCAAGAGGCTACAGGGGTTGTCCTTCCCAAATGCTCTCTTTGTACACAGTAGGAGTGCCTGAAATCAGAATACGATCTCACTGCACTCAGTTGAATGAGCAAATGAGATGGGCTCAGAAGGAGTATCCATATACAAATTTACAAGAGGGATGGGCAGTTTCAAAGCCACCAACATTAACACCAGAACAAGAACAAGAAGGGTGGGTGGGGAACTAACTGTAGAGACACAGCCACAACTTTCAGTTGAGTTAATATTCAGTGAGAAACACAAATAAATAAATTAAATGCAGAACTATATGAAAAGAGTAGATAATAGTGTACTTAAATTCACTTATACATCCAGTTGATTTCAGGTAGATCTTAGCCAGAGCAAAGCTCTCATATATTAGCAGAGATAAAAAATGTACCACTATATAAGGCAGGACAGAATATCAGTGATGAAGAAGTGAAAACTACCTCACTGCTATCAATGGCTACACAGAAAAAACACACAAGTACTCTGAGACACAGCCATAAAGAGTAGATAATAGTGTACTTAAATTCACTTATACATCCAGTTGATTTCAGGTAGATCTTAGCCAGAGCAAAGCTCAGATATTAAGCAGAGATAACCCAAAATGTACCACTTATATAAGGCAGGACAGAATATCAGTGATGAAGTGAAACTACCCCTCACTGCTATCAATGGCTACACAGAAATTCTAACAAGTACTCTGAAGAGACACAGCCATAACTTTCAGTTGAGTTAATATTCAGTGAGAAACACAAATAAATAAATTAAATGCAGAACTATATGAAGAGTAGATAAAAGTGTACTTAAATTCACTTATACGTCCAGCTAATTTCAGGTAGATCTTAGCTGGAGCAAAGCTCAGATATTAACCAGAGATAACCCAAAATGTACCACTTATATAAGGCAGGACAGAATATCAGTGAGGCGGTGAAACTACCCCCCCCCCCACTGCTATCAATGGCTACACAGAAATTCGAAAAAGTACTCTTTAGAAACACAGACACAACTTTCAGTTGAGTTAATATTCAGTGAGAAACACAAATAAACAAATTAAATGCAGAAATGCATATGTAGGTGTAGGCATACTGACTGCGTGTGGTGACAATGAGGGCAAAGGAGTAATGTCAACCTCTGGGACAAATTCCACCCTTGAAACCCCAACCTGTAACTCACTGTGACCACCATCGTCATCAGTGACTGAAGAGACACTGACTTAGGTTGTGTAGGGCACAGAGACCAAATGCCCCCTCATCACCTGTGATAAGAGAGGAAAAAACAGTACATTAATACCTACACTATTATGCTCTGCAGTACTATATTGCAATAAATGTACATCTCTATACACTGTTGGCACTATTACAGACCTGTTGAAACCCCAATCTCATATAGTATTACAAGTGGACATTACTTTTCTAACAAGCAGCTGTAGTTATTTGTAAATAAAAGCTCTTTACACTGCAATCTCATCAGCAACAGTGAGGTATACTGTTGACATTTGTGAAGACTCTGCACAGTTGACACATATGGTAATCTGCAATGTCCTGACAATACTGTCACATCTATCAGTGTGGCCACACCTACAAAGCATACACATGACTCTAACATGTGTACAGTCAGAAAATATCTGCGCAGATGGCAATCATACTGACAGTACAGCACTCCAGGCAGCAGGCCTGGGATGACACTTTATAGATTACATTGCTGTAAACCTGCATCTATAACAAAACCTTGTTGTTACTTGTCTGATACCTGATGTACCTGTGAAAAGTTGAGGGAGAGGTAATGTCAGTACCACCACATGTTGTACCTTAAGAAGGTAATACATCCATATGCCTCACATTTACAGTAGCTACTGTGTTTATTGTTATATCGGTCAACATCTGAGCACAAGAGTCAAACTGCAGTTATACCCTCTGCCCCAAAGAACACAGACCTGACACCCATGTAAGAGTGTGTACACAATGATACACTGAATGCTACAGTATTGCAATGGTGATCAGACTAAGCTTATCTGCATGCTCCTCTGCCATGGAAACTGTGACACCCACATCCACAATGTAATGGTGTGATGAATGCCTGGGAGCTGTTGTGTGTGCCTACATTTGCCAGGAATTCCTCAATGGCTGAGAGTAGTTGTTCTGCTGCAAGCCCTCCACTGGTGATGCCACAATCCCTGGCTACATCTGCTGCTCATCTGGGTGCAGCATAGATCATGTCCATTGCACAGTGTCAAACTTGCTCATATGTCCTGCTCTGATGACCTCTGTCATTCACATCATGGGCAAGGTCAGCCCATAGTGTCACCTGCTGTTCCCTGTTTTGCCTCCCCCTGCACAGTAGGAGTTCATGGTGTTGCCAGAGGCCTTCAATTATATCATTCTCCACATCCATGAAAGGTGCACGGCATCTTGGGTACATGTTTCCTGCAAGACAACAGAATGGGAACACATATCAGGATTACATACATGGAAGTACACTATGTAGAGATACAACACAGACAGAATGGCTGGCAGTATCAACTGCTTGATCACACATGTCATATTCCACAGTGTGCAAACATAATAAGCATGTGGATACAACAAAGATACTAGTGATAGTCAGATATTCCCATGTGTGCCATGACAGATGCTGCTGTATGATCATACACCAAACACTGGAGTCTACTGTAGTGTGTCCCATAGGGATACCCCCCTGATAATATGTCAAAACAACAGTGCCACACAAATAGCGGAGTGCTATTACAACCACTATAAAGGGAATGTCCCTTGAGACGAGTGTGCTACAGTGACAAAAAGCATTCAACCTTTGATGTATTGTACATCCTCTGTAGGTGTAGCAAATCTGGAGATCAATGACATGTCATTATCACAGCTCTAAAAAAGAGTTAATGCTGTAATCCCTATTCCCTGTAAGCATTTTCACACATCTGCATCATGTTGTAAACAAAAAGATCACATACCTGCTGGAGTGGAAAACTCCTCTGTTGATATGTGATGATATTTAAGTTTTTACAAATGCATGCTCTGTGTGCAGAAAGTCTCGTACACAATGGTTCTCCATAGCCAACATGTTTGGCTTTTAACATGCTTCTCATTAGCAGGTGATTGCCTCTTAACCAATCTATGGTCCTGAAATGCTAACTGCAGCCAATACAGCTGATTTGCACTATCATTAGCCAATGATATGCAAACACTGTACAAGACATAAGGCCTCCATGTAGATTACAAGTCCTTTCTGATATGTTGTGTTGGACATTACTGGGGTGAAGAGACTATGTCATCACAGAGGGTAGGTCTGTAGCAGCTACTATTACATAGAGATGTGTGTGCTACAAGCTGCAGCTGCAGCTAATAGGCCTAGGCAGAGAGTGTGTACAGTTTGGAGGACAACAAGCTGTAGGAGTAACTGCGGCACCTGTAGCAGCCTTGTAGTAGCAGCAGAGCCAGAGTGAGGGTAGCTATTCCACTTCAATTAAGGCATGCGTTTAAGGTAAGTATGTTAGGCAATGGTATCAGTAGCAGAGTACTAGGCTGCATGTTTGTTGTGTCACTGGCCAACATAGGGGATAAATATAACATTATGTCCACCATTTGGGCAACTGCCATGTATTACAGTCTGGTACTCATTTCGAATGTGTATTCTAGCATCCTTGTTACAAGCAGGGGCTTCATATGTGTATGTTAGTTGTGCAGCTGTGCTAATCTGCACTGTGAGTTTGAAAGTATTGTGTACTGCACTCTGATAGTAGTGGCCCTCATTTGCCTTACCTGAGTTAAAATCCTCTGTGAATGCATATCAATGCATGACGTGATACTTTATGCACTTATTGCTTTGCTATAAGGATATGTGAAGTGTGTTCTTATCTTTAGGCCTGTGATTTCCATCAGTGACAAACAAATATTTAATTTGTAATGTGTTGCATGGATAAAGAATGCATGACTCAGTAATTAATTGCTGGCTTCAAAATAATGTTATTTAAATGCTACACACCACTGGATTTGAACCCAGGACAGTGTGTGGCAAAATGCACTGTTTGCAAGGCATTTAACAGGCTGAGCAACTGAGTCACTATGACAGACACTGTATTTACAAGATATAAATACATGCATACAGGCTGTAACATACTTTTTTTATAGCCATCATTATGTACATGGCTTTATATCGATGTATTTCGGCACCAGGGTCCCTGTTGTACATGTTTTTTGCCAGTAATGTTTTAGCAGGTTTACTTGTAAATGTTGATAAAAGGGGAAATGTGCCTCCTATTAGAGAACTCACTTACATCCATTCTTGTGTGTTTGGCTTTCTAGTGGTGTACTCTTGCACCAGATTCTAGGGTGCATTCCCAGTTTTTCCATTTGTCTTTAAGGAAGTTTGCTCAACGCAACATTATGTGTAGCTCTGCTGAAACATGCTTAATGACTGTAACGTGCAATTACTATGTTTTGCTTAAACCATTTGTTTTAGTTAGCCTGTGTGGTGTGGCAGGTTAATGCAGTAGCCTACATGTGCAATGGTCTTGGGTTCAAATTAGGGGTCATGTGTATATTTTGTACTTGTTTATTATTTAAAACACACGTATCAATATAGCTCCATTTAGCTGAACTTAGCAAAGTCGAGTCGTGCAGCATTGCAGTAAAAATATATAAAAAAAAGTCAAATTTCACACCAAATTACGAACATATGCACAGCTTTTGCTGGTAAAGAAATGGGCAGCTATGGGCCTTCCCTACACCCTTCTTGCACATCCCAGCTGGTTTCCCTACTGTCTTTCCCTCTTTGTGCCCCCTTTTTCACCACTTTCCTATCTCCCCATTTTCTTTTCCGTCAAGGAAATGAGCGCAGGGGTTAGCGGGAGTGAGCACTTGTAAACAGTAGTAAGCGGGTTTGCACCAGTGTGCACATGTGTGTGCTTAGCTTAGCATTGCTAAGATATGATAAGCTAAGCCAAGTTTAGCTTAGTATTGCTAAAGTAAAATCAGAAACACACAGGCATATCAGCCTGTCTGCTGTTACACACTCTGCGAATAGCAGTAGAATGAATTCCACAAGCATGCCCTTATGTAGGAGTACGACACAGAAATATCAAAGGATGTAGCCCTGTACAGCCAGCAACCACCTGTGACAATGCCATTGTTCAGGTGCTGAAAAGACTGGTGTGGTGCACAGTCAATGAATACTAGGCTAACCTCTGTCTACCATCTGGATATGTCCACAGGTGGGAGCTACTCAGACAGATTACTAGCCTTTATAGACTTACAGGTACACAGCAACTCTGCATGTTTAGCAAGATAAACATCACACGATAATAAATAATGCACTCTGCAGTTCTGCACCCCTACCCAAAGGTACTATATACCCATGTAGTCAGGCACAACCAAGGGTGTAGGTAGGCATACACAGTAGTGAAATA